>NW_015150634.1:948526-951832 GCF_000732505.1 Cyprinodon variegatus | reverse complement strand
AAAGGTTTTCTTGCCCTCCAAAAATAAGGAAACTTTAAATTGAAATGAATAACAACTGATCAAGGAAAAAAATATTGTTTTTGATCACAATTATCTGCAACTCTGTAATCACATAAAATATATTTAGTTTTGAGGTAAGATTGGAGTTCCCTAAACCTTATCAAAACTTACAGATGTTTCTTTTTTTTTCTTAACTACCATCTATGCGTCTACCTGGAGCTGTTTCTTCACGCGGTCGTTCTTCTGCGCCTCAGTGATGCGTTCCACTTCGCTGCGGTGGCTGCTGCCGCCGTCGCTTGGCAGCTCGACGCTTTCCTCTGCGTTGGTTTCATCGTGCTCGTCGTGTTCAGGCGCTGGTGGAGAGGATATGGCCGTCTTTAGCTCTTCCTTTGTCTTTTCAAGGTCTTCCTGTGCCGAAATGGCCTAGAGAAAAAAAATATACATAAAAAAAGGAATCTAGGATAGATGTTTTTGTTCATTCCAGTGGGGTTTGGAGCTAACCTTAATTAAATAATTTGAATATATGATAACTATTGGCATCTCACCTTAGGCTAAGACTGATTATGCAACATTGTGAACACTATAAGGGAAATTTGCACTAATAGTAAAGGGCAATCCTAAGGAACCACCAAAATAGTCCCAAGAAAAGACATGTTTTATTACTTTGTGTTGCCACTCTGATGCTTCCTCCTCCTTTTTCCTTTTCGCCTCCTCAAGTAAAGCGATTTTGGCTGTAAACTCTGCTAACTCAGCAGCCTGTATGAAGAAAAACATACCATTAAGAATATAACCAATTATATATAAGCAATTATTGAAATCATTAGGCTGTCAACGCAACAGAGAATTATTATTATTATACTCAATTATTTCACGATATTGCTAAATTGATAAACAAATGTCAACATATATAGATGATGCTGCAGGGAAAATGTCTTTGGTTGTGTGGGAACAGATACCAGCTGTTCCTGGGTCTTCATTTGGTCGGCTGCCTGCTGAGCTAACGCTGCCTTGGCCTCTTCTGCCGCCTGCCTCTCCCTCTCAAGCCGCTCGGCTTCTTCCTTCGCTCGCTTTCGTTCCTGCTCTAACTCCAAGGCCCGACGGGTCTGTGCCTCCAGTTCTGCAGAGAGATATGCACAAATCACACTTCAACACACTAGCTTTGTTCAGAAAGCTGTTTGAACTCATATTTCAGGAGAGGACATCTCTCTGTGCTATTAGCGATCAATGAATGTCAGATTTGCATGTTAACAGAGGGAAAGAGAAACAAATAACACAAAAGCAAATAGGCCAATTTGAGCCAGTTTTGTTCAGGCATGACTTGGAGAGAATGAAGCAAACAAATTACAGTGAAGCAATTACTGATGGCATTCGGCAAACATCTCTACCACACCCTTAGCATGTTTATCATGCTGGCTGTTTTCTTACTGGCAAGTAGAGACATTTAAGCCATCCAGGAGTCTATTTATCCAATTCATTACATGTATTCCATATACATTATAGAATTTCTTTAGCTAATAAGCGTTTAAGCAGCCAGAGCTGGTTATCCTCCCACAGCAGTGTGTCGCAGGTATGACGCACACATTTTTGATTTATGCTCAATATCGAAGCGTCGTCTGCACTATGTTATTCCATGCCACAACGAAAGAGGAGAAAATCCCGAACTAGCTTTGGATCTAGATACGGCCGAGGCGGTGAGGTTATGGGGGCAAGCTTGTCAGACAACAGAGGGACATGAGGGTGAAAAAGAGCGGGGATCCGAGTGGAAAAAGGGTCCCAGCGTTCTCGCGCACATCACTCTACTAGCTGGTCCATCTTCACGCGACGTTTTCCACAATGGTTGTCATACAAACAAAACAAGCTGGTAAGGTACCAAACAGGAGATACACAGTGTAGAGCGGATGTAGATTTGACCAATCAGAGGCCTCCTCTCTGCAGTCAATTTGGGAGAGGTGCAGCGTCTGTCTGTGGAAGGGGCGGGGGCATTTCTGCGTTAACTGCCACACCTACGCAGACTACCTAGTTTCGAAGTATAAATCAGCCTTAACGTCGATGTAATCGTCATCTTCACAACCCGTACATCAGCCAACTAGCTGCTATCAGTTGAGGAGGTCGATCCTTTTCTGTTCTGTGTCCCAAACTTTGGAAAACACTGCCTTTATCATAACAAATCAAATTAAGTCAAACTTTATTTATTTATCAAGTGCTTTTTATATGATTAATGTAGTAAAATGTGCTTTCCATAATAACAAACATTACCTCATGGCCATCCAACATAGAAAACGGATTTTTACACTTATACCCACCCCCACCCCATCCAGCCACTGCCCTCGATAGAGAGATCCCTCAGAGAGGAACTATTTAGAAAAAACTAGAGATTAAAGTTACAGGATTTCAATGAGTTTGACAAATCAAAATGAGAAATAAGACCCCCTTATAAACTGTACAATAAATAAGTAGAGACAAAATACAAGATTAAATACAAGGTAAAACTCTAAGCTAAAAAGCCTGCTCTTAAAGGGGTCATAGAATGCAAAGCAGAGTTTCCATTGTCATAGATGAATAACGATAGTTCAGTGGGTGACATGGACGTAAAGAGAAGTTCAAACCCATCGACACCTCCTTTCTCAAAATCTTCACTTTACCGTGGACAGGCTGTAGCCATGTCCCGAATTCCTCGTTTTCCAACCACTTGTGTTGAAATTAGCCCTTTTCCCTGTTCTCTAGCTCAGGGGTAACCAACTGAAAATTGGCAGGGTCGGAATAAAGAAAATCAACAACCAGTAAAGGTCCGGAGACATTTTTAATTCTAATCCATTACTGTAGACGGCATTTAAGACTGGTATAAAATGCTGTTTATGCATCCAAGTTATACATTGACCTTAAAAATATATTTATATAAAGAAAGAAAAATATATTTATATAAAGAAAGCCTCATGAACCTGGATATTCATTTTTGATTCTGTTCATGGTGGAGAATCCTGTTTCACAGCAGCAGGTTGAGCTAAACATACTCAGAATATACAGGGTCACCTTTGAGCACGCCATTTCACGTTTCTGCTACCAGTTCGCCGCAGCTTTTTCAGCATTCCACTTTCTCTGCTTTCTTTTTCTCATCGTCTTCTCCTTCTTCCCCAAGGTTGGGTCCGGATTAGCCAGCAGATGGGTCCGGATCCGGACCCCGGTCCGCTAATCTATGACCTCTGCTGTAGCCTTTTCTCTGCCTTAAGCTTCTTTCCGAACATACGGCTATACGATAAACCGGAAGCAGTTCTGCGCAAATATATTTTGCGATACAATATATCTGAC
>NW_015150634.1:936379-948253 GCF_000732505.1 Cyprinodon variegatus | reverse complement strand
AAAAGTTAAAAAGTGAATAAGCCTAGTTAACAATTATATATCTAAGGTTATGTTGCACCAAAAATGTGTTTCATTCACTCTCAGAGTGTTTTTCAGGAATTTCTTATAGAAGCACTTTTATTATTTTTAAGGAATATCTACTTTATATATTTAGAAGACCATGACTCAGTTCGTCAAATGAAATGTTTGTTGTTTTCTACTTGTAGAAGATGTCACATGACAAGAAGAAAAAAAGACAGTAGAGGAGATTGAAGGTGTTTGTTATAGCCGCACCTTTCTGAGCTCTTTGCGTCTGCTCTTCGATCTGCCTCAGCCTCTCAATCAGCTCAGCCTTCTCTCTTTCAATCCGCTCCTTCTCCTTCTCTGCAAGCTCACGCTTTTTCTTCTCATTCTCCAGCTGCGCCCTGACAGAAAAACAAAGAATCACACCTGCATAAACATCCATTTATCTGTTAGAATCACATTAAAAACACACATGGTTGTGGCGCCAAAATGAATAATCTGATCAATGATGTGAATCAGTGATTGATTACGGAAATTACCTTCAAATTGTTACCCTGAAAAGCGGTAAACAAACTGCAAAACATGCTATTTGTTAGAAGAATAACCTACTTACAGGACTAATTAAGGCAGAACTAAAAATAGAAACTATTGTTTTTTATTTAGAAATTTTAATTTACTAAAAGTATCTTTTCAAAATAATTGAAAAAAGTAATTAAAAGATTAATCAATTACTTTAATAATAAATAGGTGAAGCGCTACATTTTTTAATGCAAATTCTAAGTCAACCATTACACCTAATGTATTCTAAATGAATTTTTCAATCAAAGAATAAAACACGATACTATGGAAACCAAGTTTAAAAATAAAACAATTTTGACATTTTAAGGGGAAAACGGCAGCATTAAATCAGTGTTGGATAAGTTTTAAGATGGAAGGAAAAATACCAAAAGGGAAACAAAGGTTTTCAAATTTCAGCCTACACTGCAAAACCTAGATATAAGAAAAATGTCTCAAACTAAATGTATTTCGTCTTAATTTGAATAGTTAAATAAGATGATTTGCCAACAGAATGAGTATTTTTACACTTAAAATAAGATAATTAGATAATACACTTGAAATAAGTCAATGCATTTGTATTTTCTTATTTTAAATTTAAATTGTCTTGTTCATTAACAAAATGTCTCACTTTCCTCCTGAGTTCAAGAAAAAATGCACCTATTTTAAGAAAAAAAAGGGCTTATTTAGATTTTATTTTGTTGTCTGCTTAGTGGTTCCAGTAGAAATGATTGTTATTGCGTTTATAGATGGGGTTGTTGCAAATGGAATCACCTATTTACTCATTTGCAGATGTTAAGTTTCACACAGAGAGAGGAAAAAAAATTAAAATGGTTCTTTTCTTATTATCGTTGAAAGCAGCGCATGACTAGGATTTTTTTTCCTCTGCTGCAACACTGCCCCCTACTGTTCACAAGGGGATCATATGAAAAACTAAACAGAACCACATCAACCAATTAGGATAGGTTGATCCTGGGCTCTAAGATGTATTAAAGGTCTCAATTGGTTGCCTGAACTGTACCTCTCCATCTGTTTGAGGTGTTTCTCCTCTCTTGCCTGAGCCTTCATCTGCTGCACCTCGATGGTGTCCGGCTTCCTTCTTCTCATGTACAACTCGTGGTTTCCCATACACAACGCCAGGATCCGCTTGTTGATGCGCAACCGAGGGGCATAGAACACGAAGTCCTAAAGGAAGCACGGGTTACACCTTGAATGATTCTTGTTTATCAAAAGAGAGCAAAGTACCAATTTACAGAGACGACATACTGGAGCTTTCTTATCAATGGGTTTGATGACAAACTTCTTGTCGTTGAAGGAAATGTTTCTAATCTCGCTCCACGGGAAGCCGATCTTTGGCGACAGTCTAAGGAGACAATTCGAAAGGGGGTTGAATAAATTTGGGTTTGTTGTATAAAAAAAATTTAAGTGTTTTAAGCTTTTCTGCTGTGGTCCCTTTTCTCCTCTTTGAAGTCAGCTTTCAGTTTCATACAAAAGTACAAAAAAGCGACGCTTTCCACATTCTGCCAGGTTTATAACCACAAACCTCACAGTCATTTACCAATTGCCTTCAGAGGTTACCTAACCTGTTCTTTAATCTATGAGTTATTGCATGCGTGTGAGTTTAGAGCTTTACTTGTCTTCGTGCTCGTAAATGTTGAGCCCCAGCGCGTCGACGCCCAGCCACAGCTCTGTGCCCTTCTTGTTTTTTATTTCAAAGTAGTTAACGCCGTACATCTCCAGGTCCTGAGCAATCTTCAGGTACTCCATCATTGCATCCTCTCTGAAAATGATCACAAATCACCAGAAATACTCCTTTGGTTTAATACAGATTTAGTGCCAGTGACGGAATGCACTTCAGCCATAATCCTTTGAATTATAGAAATAAAATTGGAATTTTAACTACATTGGAAAAGTAAAGTTGAAACAGGACTAAATCTGCAATTAAAATTTCCTTTCATATGGGACACTCACCTGAGCATTCCTCTGTGCTCCTCGTGCCAAGTCTGTATTCTGTCCTCCCACTGCTCCTTTGTTAACTTGTGTTGTTCCAAAACTCTACAGAACGCAAAGATTTGAATAAATAAAAAGGAAAACTTTCATTTCATTTAGAGTTTGGAAAACATTCTGAGAGTAGGAAAACTGATAAAGGCAAATAATCTGCAGCATTCTGCTACCATGAATCCCCTTCTACAATTTAAAGGCCTTTTTCCACCACTTTGCACCCCTTTACATTTTTTTTTCTGACCTAAGATTAGGATTTTGAGACTTGCATATGACAATGAACTGCTTTTGAAAAATGCAGAAGATGCATCACCTTAAGCCCAGAGACAAAGCAAACCAATTGTGCCAACATGAGCTCCAGTTTTATGAATACAAGTTTATAATATGATTTTATTTTGTATTTATTTTGACTACTTACTAACTTCCAGGCAACATATTAATGTTTTTATTATTTTAGATGGAAAGCATAAAATGCCTCAGAATTGAAATGCCCAAATGAAAAGATTAAATAAATAGTTTTTATTTTATAAGAAGTTATTGTAGATTCCACTTTTGGACTATGTTTTTTTTGGTTTGGGGGGGGGGGTCGATGGGATTACTCATGGTAAGACAAAATTCACAAAGGTATATTTGAAGGAGGTAAGATTACAACACCAAAAAACTTCTAAGCAGATGTTATCAATTAATCAGATGAAATTAATTGTACGTTTACATCTCTAGTGGTTATATTTATTAAAAAAGGCCTTTAAGTTTATATCTTTATCTCCTTTACCTCTGAGGAAGCAGCCGGTCGTTTGCCAGGTAGCCAGACTTATGGACATCTTTGCTATAATCTCCATACTTGGCTTGAACAGCATAGGAGGCGAGTAAGACAGCTGTTTCAGGAGGGCAGTAGTTCTCATCATTTAAAATGGCCTCTTTGACCTTTGGAGAAGACACACGTGATCAAAAAGGAATCAAAATCAGAAAAAACTTGATTGCCTTATAGCTTTAAAAGGAGGTCCGCGCCCCCTAGGGGGTCCACAGAGGTACTGCATGGGGGTTACCAAAGTTTTGGTTGATTAGCCTTTTCTTTTTTATTACCGCCTACAATTTTTTCCACTAATTGAAATGTCTTTAAATCCACATTAACATGAATTCAACACACTGTAGTAAACAGATAAATGGAGGCAGAAGATGTATTTCAGTCATCAATGCACACATTCAGTGACACACAGGAGCTCTTTCAAGCTGGGCACTGTTTCATTCACAATACCTGTCCCATCAACCAGGAATCAGAATCGTTACATTCCTCCATCTGTAATAGAGTGACTATAGGACCAGTTTGATATAACACAATTTCATAAAATATGTATAATTAGGGGGTCCCTGCTCCATCTCGCCATCAGTTTGGGGGTCCTTGGCCTGGAAATCCTTGAAGACCCCTTCCTTATAGTGTTTTTTTTTTTTTAAGATACAAGTTTTCTTTGGTGACATGGTGCTATAAACCTACAGTTGGCATGAATACATCTGATATTCCATGTATAATACATCTGATACTCCATGTATAATATGGGATAAACAAATGCTAGCTCTATAGTGATGTTATGAGAATAGAGAAGAATAGTGCATTTATTTTTGCAGAACAGAAGCAAGATGCAGATATTAAACAGAATTAAAAAAAAATATATGAAATCAAATGAAAACAGTATTCACATGTGCTGAGATAGTTGTATTATTTTTAACAGCAATGTGTCATTGGGTGGGTGGGGCCTTTCTTATGAGGCTGGTGATGACAGCAGTGATTTATCACATTTCACAGATATTTTTACAGGCACTTTAAGCACCAATAAAAAAGATGGGAAAGTGATCCACATGAACAAAATTTGTTGTATGGCTCAAACTGAGAGTGTGTATTCATCCAGCAGAGGGTGCTGTTGTATTACTCATGCTTCTTCAATGCCAGTGAGATCTCCATAATTAAAGGGATGGTTACAAAGTAGATTAGGTGCTTCTGCTGGAAACACAGAAAGCAAAAACAAACGCATAAATTCATTTGAGATTAACTCCTTATTTTGTCTTATTTAGTGTTTTTTTTTGTGAGAGTTGACACTAAATGCTTTAAGATAATAAATCTGCGCAATGACCTTCTTACAGAACACTTGTCAGTCTTTTATATGTCAGTCTATATTTTCATGCTCCCCTTTATTTCAAAAGAAAGCTTATTTTCAATTCAACAATGATTTTAAGAGGTTCCAGTAAATGATTGTTCATTGAAACTCACATTTCATTAGCCAGCTGCTTTATAAACGTTGCACTCTGAATTTAATAGTATCGCTCTATTGGCCGCTGAGCTGCATGGTTTCGCTTTGTTCACTGTTTGGAGGAAACCTGAGGCTGAGTGCAGAAACACACCAGAGGAGCTGCAGCCAAACTCCAGAAACTCTCACTTCACTCACTCTTTTTGTTCATCGTCATAAATCTTGTGAAACACTTAAAGCATTAGTGAAAAACCAAATCAAGTTAATTTGATCATTTGCACGGCCTACCATAATAAACTGGCCACGATTTAAAATATTTTCCAGGGAAGAAACCACCGTATAGTTGGCCAACGTAAGGCAAACAAATCAGTGTTGCAACCTTAGCTTGGGAGTTCTTGCCGATTATTCTATAAAGACATTTGTTGGTCTAGTGTTGGGTCTAAGAACCATCATTGACTAATTTTAATCATTGGACCAACTCATTATGGCTTTGCTGAGTTTTTGTGAATTATGAAAGGTGAAGTAATAGTCCTGCAAAGTCATCCAAGTGAGCAAATTTCTGTGATTTCTGTGTCTGTCTTCCATGTCTGCTTCCCCCAGAAACGACACATTAAACTGAGTTAATCTACAGGTAATTAAGAAAATGATTTGGATAAATCATATAAAATAAATTTATATGCTAAATAAATTCAGTAAGAAATTGTGGAAAACAATAATACACCAACATCTTATATCCTGTAGTCTAGCATTATCCTTCTATAGTTTTATTAAGTTCTTAATAATTACTAAACTTGTTTTGATTGTAAAGGTAAAGAGAGAAATTGTTCTGGTTAGACGGTCTTCATGCTGATTGAGTGATCTCAGTCACAGATCCCTACAATTCAATCTAGTTTAAACTAATCTAATTCATATTAATATCCACACTAAAGCTGCTTCATGGTGCAGTATTTTTGGATATGAGAACAAGAACCAAGTTGTTGAGTACCTGAAGGAAGAAGAGTTTCTGTGTGATCTCCTGGATTAGCTCCTCAGAAACATCTTCTGGGAAAAACTTTGCTCTGAACTTAAACTGCAGAGGATTCTCCTTTTTAACATCCTGTTGGGTCACCTAAATAAAACAGGCAGACATTTTATTATTCACTCATACCACTCCATCATGTATACAGTTCAGTTAAAACCAGATTTAAGAGCAAATGATATAAAATAACTTTTACATCTGAAGATGCTTCTGGGGTTTGACTGTTAAACTTCTGCATAAAACAAACTTGAGCTACAATGTGAAGCAGATATAAGACAATGTATTGGAGAGGATTAAGACCGCTGAAAGCAAAGGTCAGGATTTTAATTTTGATGCAAATAAAGGATCTGAGTTGTGTAGGTGTACAAGGAAAGATAACTGTCAAAAAAAGCATATGTAGTTGTCAGGGTTTATACATTTGTCAATAAACATGAATAAAATTAAAGATTTGTTCTTTGTCAGCTCCTACATGCCAAAGGTTTAATCTTTTAGAATAAAAGGTATGAAGTGATGAGTACAAGTTACAAAGAAACAAGCAGAAATACCAGTATAATTCACTCGTTTACAAGTACTAGAGTTACCGATCTATAACGCTTGATGAAGCTGTTATACTCCTTACCAGTTGGTGGCGGTAATGCAGTGGTTGAACATAATGCTACATTCAGACTGCAAGCAGCAAAGGCAGCAGGAGCAGCTAGTTTACATACAAAGTCACTGGTTGACGCGCATCAAGGCTCAGCAAAAGGTCCTGTAACCAACCAGAGAAGCTGATCTGGGAGCTGGCAGGGAGACAAACATGGCACTGCTGATGCAGAGCGCTATGGTCACCCCTCTGAAACTGTTCATTAATGCCTCAATTAACTTAACATGCTGGAATCTCACTTAAAAACTCACGAAGAAAGTATGGGACCCTCTATTGATTTATTTTAACAAACTTACAAATCTCCCTTCTTACTAGTAAACAAGTCTCAATGTAAAGTGTTCATTTCGGGCTAATATAAATATAAAATAAATATAAATGAGGTAAATATTACAAAGGCAAATAAAGAAGCTAACTAAAAGAGTTATATAGATTTATGTCTCACTGTATAACTCAATTTCTACTTACATTTATTTGTTTATTGTATTTTTGGTGGCAATTAACTGTATGCCTATTTGTTTATTGAGCATTTATTTATTTCTGTATTTATTTTTAAATATGGCAGAGATGGTCCTCCATAGTTTTACTTTCTGTTTTTCCATTAATGAAAAAGCATCTTTGGGGTCCCCTACATTAAAAGACCATTTACATTAAAAGGATCGTCTGAATTAAAGTTGAAGTTAGCAAGACAATGATCTAAAACACTGCTCCAAATCTACCCAGGGATTCATGCAGAGGAACAATTATATTGTTCCGGAATGGCCATCTCAATCCCTAGACCTGAATATCATTGAACATCCCTGGGATGATTTGAAGCAGGCTGTCCATGCTCGGCGTCAATCAAACTTAACTGAACTGGAATTGTTTTGCAAAGAAGAATGGTCAAAGATCCCTTCATCCAGGATCCAGGAAGCTATTTCTACAGGAAGTAACTAGAGGCTGTTGTTTTTTGCAAAAGGAGGATCTACTTAATATTAATGTCTCTTTTTTGCTGAGGTCCAATATTTTTGCACCTGTCAAATTTTGTTCTAATGCATGCTGTCCATTTTCTGTTTTTCCAATAAACCTCAATTCAATACTGAAATATGACTGTGTCCATCATTTATTTTATGTATCAAACTGCAATAGCTGTTGCAAACACCCAAATATTTAGAAATTAAAAATATTAAGATTAATAAGGGTACTCAAAAGATAGATAGACAGACAGACAGACAGACAGACAGACAGACAGACAGAATCTGGGAGGGGTTTCTCACCTTCTTGTTAAGTTTGAGCCACGTCACGTAGCCTTTGCTGTCTGTATACTGCAGGCCGAAGAACCAGACCTCCCTCAGACCCACAGTCTTCACCACCTGAAACAATAGAAATGCTTTTAGTTCAGTTAGAGACACCTCACCCTAGTCATATTAGAGATCGCTTATTAGGCCTGGGGTGAGTTTCTCTAGGATACTGGCTTTTTCTCAACAAGCAATCAAAAACACTGTGTATATTCTTAAATCTGTGTTTTGGAAGTTTTAATATAAAAATAATCTCAGTTTGATTTAATCATAATAAGCCAGTTCATAAAAATTGGGAATTGTAAACATTTTAAAGAACAAAGCAAAGCAGTCAGATCCAGATCCAGGTATGTAGAACTGAGTTCCTTCTAAATGATTAAAGTTTAATAAAATTACAGTGCTTTCCAAAAATATGGCTCATCTTTTGCTACATTCCAAACCTCAAACAAAAATTTGATTAATGCAACGGACTAAAAAAGTACTGCATAATTGTAAAGAGGAAAGAAAATGAAACAGAGACCTTTTGTTTTTTGTTGTTGTTTTTTTTTTACAAATCTGTAAATTGTGGCAAACAGTTGATTTAATATTCTGTAGAATCTTCATTTCCTGCAATTACACCTTTACTGGGTCTTTCTCACATGATTAGACTTTCCAAGTAGCACCATCTCTGCTGTTATCCTGGGAGAAAGTTGAACCTCTGCCCCACAGCATGACACTGCCTCCTCTATGGCTTGCTGTGGGTAAAAAGTATTTGTGGTCGTGTTCAGAGTAAGTTTTCTGCCACGCAGTATTTTCCATGTAAGCCAAAGGGTTAGATTTTGGCCTGATCCAATCAGAACCCCTTTTACATGTTAAACTTCCAGCGAACTGCAAATAGTTCCTCAGCTGAGCTCTGCAGCTTCTTCCCTTAAAGCTTAATGTTATGTAACATTTTCTTTTTGTTTTTATCTCCCAGATCAAATAAAAATCTCAATAAAATTCACTGAAGACTATTGCTGTAGCATAAGAAAAGTTGGGAAATACAAGTTTATGACAATGACTAAAAGTTTGGTAGAGAAGTTAAAAAGCCCTTGAACATTCCTTTATATTTACTTGTTATGTTTTTCCTTTCTTTTTCCAAACACACAACCATCTAACCTCAACCCATTTCCCAGAGGGGATATGGACATAATTTACAGTCTTACTGTGTAATCAACTCTGTTTTATGCGTCAGAAAGAAGCACACTAACAAATTAAAAATCCATGCAAATCAAATAATCACATAAACACGCAATTTACTCAAATAGCCTATTTAAATCTGCTATTTAGCAGGAATACTGCTGACATTTACTGAAACATGTTCACTCCTATGTACAGATCCTCCCGTGAAACAGGCGATGTAATGTGAAGCATTTGGAGCTTAGCATGAAAGGCAATGAATGAATTCAGGATAAGAAAGGATGAGTGAAAAGTGGACCACAGAGAAGGAATAAAAAACAAAACACTGTTTGTAATTATTGCTAATCAAAGAGGCGGAGTTCAGGCCAGCTTAGATCTGTTTGATGACAATGGCCTTTTTTATTCCCATGAGTGCGTGTTTGAGAGAGCTTAGGCTGTTTATGCAGCTCTTCACCCTTTTTCATCAATGGGCGACCTTCACATTCATGGAAATCTGATATATGGTAAAATGAGACCATCTTTAGCCAAAACTAAGGGCTGGTTCATGGGTGATGCAGTACCTTAATACAAGTATACGGTTAGATTTATTCTTTATACATCATGTGAATTGTTATTCTATTAGCCAGATTAGACAGAGTGGAAGTCCTTCCTTCACATTGTGGATGTCACTGTGTGTACGGAGGTCATCTAATCAGGACAGCCTTTGTGTCTTTAAAAATACACAGGTTATGGGCACATCTTGGAGCCGGTCTGATAGAGGAGAGCTATCTCTAGCCCTGAGGCTTAGAGGCAAGATGCTTATAGGTCAGGGCATTGATGGTGTGTCAGTTTCTGATATGGACAGCTAAGCATCCACCTGATGCAACACATAGACTCATGAGCTATAAGAAGGAGAAGATGACCTTGTTCGGGGCTCAATCTTTGCCGGACGCTCGCGGACGTGATTTTTGAGCCCACAGCTGTGCAAACTCCAAGCATTTTCTCTGTCCTGTAACGACCTGATCTGGAATAAACTTTGTTACTTTTTTACTCCTGTTTTTATAGTCCTTTTTACATGTTTTTACCCAGTTTGAGTTAAGAGTAGTAAATAACTTGCTCCCAGGAAAAGAACCGTGAGGAAGCCCCCGAGGCGCAACAGCTTTTTAGGGGACATAACTTCCTCATTTAACAATACACTGTAGAAAGAATAGTTAAGGATCCTTACTTTACTCAAGGGACGCAAGTTATTGATTACTCTTGAGCTATCTCTATGGTTATGCTGCTATAGGCTTAGACGTCTGGAGGACATAGGGACCCCTATTTCATCACTCTGCTTCATTCTGTATTGTAGCATTTATGGGGATGTAGGGGAAAAAGATGTTCCAAACCTTTGTTATATGAAAAGTATTAATGCATTAATATTCTGAAATGCAAATAAAACGATTAAAACACATAAAAAAATCGGAATCATTAACCAACCAAGTATGAAAGAAATCAGCCAACTTCTATTTAGCAAATCTGAGGTTAAATGTTCTATTTTTTCGTTCTCTTTAAAAGTTGTTATATTTAGTTTCAAAGTGTAGAATAATCAGAAGACTTCTTTTAGAAATAAAGATTAAAAAACAGTTGTAAACCAATCTTTAACTCTTCTTGCCTGTGCTATGAAAGGTTGTTCTACAAAAACACACTTTGCAACAGTTGCAGCTTTTCAAACTGTTTGGAACGACACCACTGGCGTCATAAAAAGCAACAGCTGCCACAAAACTTTGGTTATAGTTTTATTGCAGAATATCACTATCCCCCAACCACACACATACCAACAGCCTTTCCATTTCCCTCCCCCACAGACTGAGACCCTTTGCATGTCGTGGGTATAATTCATATTAAATTAAGACCCAGCAATGAAAATGCACAAGAGAAACAGCCGGGGTGAAACGAGGGTTCAGGGACTTAACCCTGGATGCTAATCCATCCTGGTAACATCCACAAATAGTAGAATTTCCAGGAATTCAATTAAATAGGTGCCGTGTTGCCCTTAAACTTTAAACTCAGATTCAACCCAATTGATTTAATTCTTATCCTTAGAAAGATTCAGAAGCAGCTTGTTTACAATGAAATTTTAATTTTGACAAAGACAAATGGATACTTATATCTGAATAAAAAAAAGGGAACATATTTGCTGCAAGCAGCCTTAATGTGTAATTTGACAACAAAATAAAATAAAGCAGAAGTCAGAAAAGAGCACCAACAAAAGCAGAAAACAAAGAAATTGTTCTCTGTCTTCCTTCCTCCATGTCACCACAACCCTGCACAGTGTGACATGAAACGACACTGAAAGCTGCCCTTTTACTTCCCAGACAGTCAGCTCACACACACACCCACAAACACGCAAAGGCGGACACAATACAACTAACACTTCCATCCATCTTCTGCCTCCTAACAGTCCTGGGTTAAAACAAAAGGCTTGTTGTTTATGGCGCCGCAAACCCAGTACCAACCTAAAAAATGCCGACCACCAAATGGTACAACCCCTCAGCAACAACCAACAATCAGGGCTGCACGATATTTCAGTAATATCTCATCATTGCAGTATCTCTGAGCTACGATAGTATCACAAAAACCGCAAACAATACCTTATTACATGTTAATATTTGCATGTTCTGTTATTCATTTATTCTGCCTGTTAAAAGGTCTCTCAGTGCAAAAGAGAGTATTTTAGAATATGCTAAAAGTAGAGCGTTTCAGACATTCATCCTATTGTTTATTATTATTATTAGGGCTGGATGATATGGCCAGAACTTATATCACAATATATCCCTCAATTTTGGTCAACCCGATATAATTCTGATATTGATATGAACTATATAAAAGCTAGGAATGCCCACAGCATGCCCGTTGAATCTGATAATAATTCTGTAATTTCTAGAAAGATCCTCCAACGTAGCATAAATAATTAGGGATGCACAATATAATCGGCCCTCTATCGGTATCGGCCTGTATCGG
>NW_015150634.1:929866-935541 GCF_000732505.1 Cyprinodon variegatus | reverse complement strand
TAAAAAATAGCAATTCTATTCATTTTTAATTGCAGCTACAAGCTCAACGGATTAAATGTACAGTATGTTTCACCATTTAATCATCTCTCCCTCCTCATATTTCAGTCCAAGGGTTTTGGCTTCTTTCAAAGTTCCTGTCCTTCATTTTTATGATTATATTTCATAAAGATGTTAACAGTTGTTTTGAGAATTTGCTCAGGCAGATTAACTTTCATAATTTTAAGAGCACAAACAAACCTAAGCCTGAAAGCTATGTTTACCAACCATTATAATAAATTAGCAAAAAAAAAGGTCAGAATAGCTCTGAAAGTGTAAAATAGGAACCCGGGATATTTCTGAATTGTCACACTTCTGACAAACCCTTGTTGACACTAAGCAAAACTTTGAGGTTTTCATTTTAAACCCTTTCTGTAAAGATTTCCCTCCCTCTCTCACTCATGTCAAAGCTGTTGTTCAGTTTGTATAAAAATGTTTGGTGTGTTTTGCTTTTTTCTCTCAACAAAACATATTCCAGCCCATTTTTTGTCATCTGTTTAACTGGGAAAAGCAAACACTGAGAACACAAGTAACGCTTCTCCTGCTAAGTTCAGACCGCAGGCAAAGCAGCTGGTTTACATGCAAAGTCAATGGTTGACTAGGGGCGTAAATCACACCCATCATGGTGATTCGATTCACTCTGCTGCATCTCAGTGCCGCAGAGAGGAGGCCGGCTTGTTTTGTTTTTATGACTGAAATTGTGGAAGCAACTCGTGAAGTTGGACCAGCTAGAAGAGCGAGGTGCGTGAGAATGCTGGGAGCCTTTTTCCACCTGGATCCCCGCTATTTTTCGCCCTCATGTCCCTCCGTTGTCTGACTACTCGCCCCCACTTCCTCCCGCCTCAGTTGTATCTAGACCCACAGCGTATAGCGCAGACCACGCTTCAATATTGGTCATAAATCAAAAATGTCTATGTCAAGCTCACTGCGACACACTGCTGCAGGAGTATAACCAGGAATCGAGGTAGGAAGGCTAAAATAGGTTTAGCGCCACCGCAGCACGGGAGTCAGAATTACATCCAGGAGCAAATGGATAAAAAAGGACCGGAGGAAAAAAACAAAAAAACAAAACATGAATCGATACTCTTGTGGATGTGTCGATTCATCGGATCGTCAGCTGTTGGATCGATGCATCGATACTAAACAATTATTATTTACACGCCTATGGTTGACGTGCATAAAGTGGCAGCAAAAGGAACTATTTTTTACCCACTTATAACAGCAAATATGGCAAAGTCACTCTCTGCCATTGAACACAGTAGCAGCAGAAGCATCAGACACATCTGGACACACTTTACTGGACGCGCTTCAGAATCATCAAGGATGCTCTTGACGCGCGACCTTAATGTGTAAAGCATCAAAAATGAAGCAGTTCCAAATTCATCTTAACATAGTCATTGCACATGTAGCCAATGTATTGCAATGTGTTGCAAATTCTGCCGTCATAAACTGTAGCATTTATCAAAACACAATGCTCTTAAAATTCATATCAGTTATCGAATAAAGTAACATTCATTTAAGAGCAGCATTGCAGTATGCAAGTAATAAAAAGTTTATCATCCCTTGTATTGCAATCACGAAAGCGCCACAAATAATCATAAGACTCAAAGTCTGTATCGCCCACCCTTAGTGGGATGCAACATGATGAGAAGGACTGATGAATATGTGGATTTGACTGAGCTGTCATGTTTCCTTTTGGTTAAACTTAAAAAGAAATAAAAGGTATAATTCAATTAATGTGTACAGTTTTGGAATGTGTTGTGTCAAAAGTGGATGGTTTTACATGAATGTTTAAGGAAAAGTAAAAGGGAAAACACGGTTACCTGGTCAAAGAGCTGTTTTCCTGTCGTGTTTGGCTGGATGGCAAATTCCAGCTCAGCATCCATGGTGGTGACACGTACATTGACCTGCAAAACACACCAAAAAAAGGAATAAATGGATGAAGGAATTACAAACTTAATTACCTCAAATTAGATGCAAAACACATCTCAAAAGTAAAGACATATATAAGTGAATCGTACATTGATTTTTAGATGAGCATTATATTATGATGAATTATGAGTGTTATCTAATTAAGCAGAACACAGTCAACTTTATAAATTTTGAAAACTCCTTACCAAGAACACTGCGGGCAGGGACTGAAAAGAATATTTCTAATGTCCTTATGTTAACTAATGATACCCATCAAGGCTGTGTGCTGGGCCCACTGCTGTTCATGCGACTGCATATCCACACGAGGACAACAGCTTAGTTCAATCTGCCAATGTCACTAAAGCCAAAATTTGGAAGCAAAGAGAATTATCAGAGGATTTGTGAACTCACAAACTCCCGAAAATACATCTTACCAGAACTCGATAGTTAAAAGACAGCAAAACAAAAATGGCTGCACTGGGTTTAGCTGGAATACCTTCTTTTTTTTTAAACAAGCATTTTTTACTAGCCTGATAAACCAGACTAAATGGGAGATTAAATGTGTAATTTATTCTGGCCCCGATGAATGAGACATCGGAAGATTGTTGATGAGAACAACCTGTTGTCTTTCAAACCATGTCTGTGCCTATTGGCCAACGCTCTGACCAATAAGGACAACTGACTGTGACATAGTAAGCAGGACAGAAAGCTGGTGGGGGAGTGTAAACAAACAGCCTGTTCAATAGTTGTTGCCATCTTCCTTGTTGTGTTTTATCCATTGTTGTGCAGCTTTGTCGTCACACCCTCAAACTCTGCCCGCTTTGCATCAAAAAATTCAAACACATCTCTACATTGAGATTGGTCTGCCAGTTCTGGGGCCTGGGGCATTGATCGAAGCTAGACCACTCGCAGGCAAAAATTATTTTGGCCTTTGGCAGGTGGGGCTAGTTTGCTAGGCTAATTTCTTACCTTTGTGGATGGGAAAGATGTTTGCACGTTACTCCCAACCGGATTTGGTAAGAGTTTGATTGATCAGTTAATTCCACAGGTTGTGAAACAAATCAAGAATGAGATACGTCACAGCCTCTAATGCTGCTGTTATTAGCTTAAAGCTCACAATGGGAGGCAGATACCAAATCAGCTCGAGGAATTGAACCGAATTTGCCTGCCTTTTGCATGCACTTTCTACAGGAGGCTTTCGAGATTGAACTACAAGTATCAGTCTGGCTTATGATAGGTTATTAATAAGATTGAGTAAATAGAGAAAGTCATTGAACTTGTTGAGCTGAGCATACACCACTCAGTGGATCTATGGTTTGGAAAAACAATTCCATTGGCCCAAAAAAATTTGAGAAATTATGTAAATCCAGATGAAAATACATCTTTGACTAGAGCTGGACAATATGTTCAAAACGTATACAACAACCTCTAAACAGTGTAAATGCCAAGAAATGTCACAAAAGAATCCTGCATAGAGTCCTGAATGTTATAATGCAATGTCCAAGAAACTCTAACTTAACATTTAAGAAATTGTTTAAGAAAAAAACAAAACGAAACAAAAAATAGACATGCTTTTCTTGCTCAATGTCGAGATGCACATTTAGTCAGGTGATCATCTCTTCCTCCTCCAAGCCTTTCTAGTTCTTCCAGCGTCATTGGCTCATTTTTTGTGATTAACTTTAATATGTTCAAGAAGAAAAACACACCTAAGCCTCAAAGACTATGTTCACAAAGGGAAAGGACTCATAAGTAGGTTTAAAAATACTGACTAAAGCTGCCCAATAATACTCAAAAATCTAACTTTTGATAAACCCTTGTTGACACTATGAGCAGCATCATTCCCCCCTCTAGGCTTGGCTGTTTTTCTAGGAAAAAGTCTCTTCTATTTTTCACTTCTCAGCTTCAGTAAAATCTAAACAGATCCCAAACCTATTTTTTTATTTCTTTAAACCTGGGAACAGTGACTGTTGACAAAACTACTAATGTTGTTACCAATACTCAGCAAGGATCAGTCCAGATAAAACAGAATTAAACAATTCACACACCCCGTAATATGACAGTCAGTGGTGATTAGCTCATGCTTGCCTCTCATTTAAAATCTGCACTTAGCTCTTCTACCCTGAGTAAGTAGAAGCTGTGCGACCAGTTCATACTTTATAAGCAAATTGCTTTCTAGACGGTCTGCAGCTACAATCCATTTCTCATTCATCAGGTGCTAAAGTCAGGACGACTTCTGATGGGTACAAGTCGTCCAAAAACATAATCGTGGTATTACACCTGTTCACTCTGAAGACACAACCACGGTGCTGGGCCTCATCAGAGACAACAACGACCAGGACTACAGAGAGGAGGTGGAGCAGCTGGTGGACTGGTGCAAGGATAACAGCCTGATCCTGAACGCGGAGAAGATGAAGTTGCTCTATGTTTACAGAAGTTAACATGGATGGTAGTGCCGGCGCACATCTAGCGGTCTTTCCAACCATAAAAACTCAATCTTTTCAATATGGTTAAACATAAATACTGCTCCCCACATTATCATCGGCCATGGTTTTTGTTTTTCTTGCCGCTTCTGCGTAGCAAGAAGCAGAACAGTGACCTATGTCGGGTATTAATGACGTTTAGGTTGATTGAATCCGACCTGGCCGTTCACACACAGGTCGCATTGGAAAAGATCAGATTCGTATCAAATTCAGGACCACATAGCCAAGTGGCCT
Source organism: Cyprinodon variegatus (assembly GCF_000732505.1). Lineage (NCBI taxonomy): Eukaryota > Metazoa > Chordata > Actinopteri > Cyprinodontiformes > Cyprinodontidae > Cyprinodon > Cyprinodon variegatus. Next base: position 930,880 of record NW_015150634.1, on the reverse strand, counting down.
GGGTCGCATTGGAAAAAAATTGGTTCTGTGTTGTTCAGACTGCCATGAAAAGATCGGATCCGGGTCGCATATGGGCAAAAAAATCTGATTTGGTCACTTCAGGCTGCAGTGGGAACATAGCCTCTATCTAAGCAGCAGACAATGGCCCCCAGACAGGTGAACGTAATTGGTGACATAGCTAATCTGATGAGACTCTTGTTGTTGGTCTTGATTCAACTTCACTGAATAAAATCATATCAAGATATTTATACATTTGGATGTTAAATTATTGTCCAGCCCTACCTGTGACTGAACTAAACTGAACACATCACGTTTAGGTTCAATGTAATGTAGAGAAGGATTCAATGGCACAAACCAGTGACAGCAGAAAAAAAAATGTGCAAAGCAAAACAAAACAGACATGTTAACTAACTGAACGTGTTTCTGTCACAGTAGGGCAGTCTTAGCCATGTATACGAGTGGATTCTTCTGTCCAGCTACTATAAATATGCTTCACCTCTAGTGAATACATATTCTGTAACAGCCAGTATCCATATATGGGGCTGCATGATTACACAGTTCCTCTCTACCAGCCAGCTGAGGGGAAGTTGCTTCCATTTCACTCTAATGAGGAAAAGTCATTAGGAGGATCTAAGGCAGTAACACCTGTCGTCATTTTCCCCTCATTACCAGTAACTTAAGAGTAACGAGTTGTTGTTTTTTCAAGCAGTTTCCTATGATTAAGTACCTCTACCATTGGCCTTCTTGTTTAAAAATAAATAAGTCAGAGCCAAAAAAACGATAATTCCAATTATTTTAGCATACCTATTGATTGAGTAAGAAAGCATTAAAATCCCAGTATATGCCATCAGTGTTATACAGTGTAGACTAAAGTCATTCACAAATAACATCTAGCGCAGTTTTTTCTTTGCATTAAGCTTTAGATATGAAACACAGGCAAACTTGATTATTTCAACGTGGATGGTTATTTGGAGAATTGTCAAAAAAGGTCGTTCTGCTGTTTCAAAATTACAT
>NW_015150634.1:927591-928186 GCF_000732505.1 Cyprinodon variegatus | reverse complement strand
ATTTGTGCAGCTTCAGGGTAACACACACTCATCTAATCTGTACTGTTAGATAGATATTTAAACACTGCACATTCTGACTGGTAACTGCATGCTCAAGTCAGTGGCATTAAAATTATGCCATAGAAATCCATACTTCGCCATAACTTTTCTGAATATCAGAAGAATCGACATAGAAGAGGAAAACAACACCAAACACGCCCACATCGTCTATGCTGGGCGATAGTTTCCCAGTGATTCTACCAAGGCAAAAGGCAAAATATCTGTCAGTGGAAAATAAATACGTCGATATTGTATACTATACTTTAATTTATAACAATGTCTTAATCTTAGTGAGATTAGTAAACAGTAATGATTTACTCTTTTAATTCAGCCTTTTAAATAAAATTATTTAGCCCATCATGTTATGGAAATATCCACTCAATATCAGTTTTTAATCAAATTTATTATTTTCGATCATTTCTTAGTCAATTAATAAAGTTACTTTAGATTAATTCATTAATTGAACTTGCATCTACGGTGGCCCTGAAGTGCAAACTGCAACTACAAATCTAAAAGCGCAACTACATTAAGGAAATCGCAACTACATAAAGCAAAG
>NW_015150634.1:899849-926772 GCF_000732505.1 Cyprinodon variegatus | reverse complement strand
TAGAAATCCATACTTCGCCATAACTTTTCTGAATATAAGAAGAATCAACATAGAAGAGGAAAATGACATCAAACACGCCCACGTCGTCTATGCTGGCCGCTAGTTTCCCAGTGATTCTACAAGGCAAAGGGCAAAATATCTGTCAGTGGAAAACAAATATGTCAATATTGTATACTATACTTTAATTCATTACAATGTCTTAATGTTAGTGAGATTATTACAGGGTAATGATTTACTCTTTTAATTCAGCCTTTAAACAAAATTATTTAGTCCTTCATGTTATGGAAATATCCACTCAATATTAGTTTTTAATAAAATGTATTATTTTCAATCATTTCTTAGTCAATTAACAAAGTTACTTTAGATTAATCAATTGAACTTACATCCCTATTTGTGACTCCCACATTGAAGACCTCTGCTCTATATTAAGGCAATAAATGATGGAAAATTACAATTGCTGCCCCGCCAGCAGACAGAGAGCCAGCCCCCCAAAAATCTGGACAAGAACCTCTTAAATAGACAGATTATTTCCTACATTGTGAAAGGGAAAAGTTTATTTAGCTGATGTTGGTTGGTCTAAACCACACTGAGCTATTCTTTAATCCTGAGGCACTGCAGCATGGTCAGGCACCATTTACTATTCGCATCTGACTTCCTGGTAGCTCTATAGTACTGCCAGCAGATGGCGCCAAATCTGTTAATGTTTGCCAAATGTGCCTGGTGCTGGAATTCTATTTAAGCTCAAAAAGGACCATCTAAACATCAAAAGGACAGACTATTGGTTTATATAGTTTTTTTGTAGCATAAATTGTTTTTGCTTTTTTTTGTATGAGCATATAAGTTGACTATCCTCCTTTAAATTTACATTAACAGTTAAAAACTTAAATCAGGTTTCATTCGATTACCCTGGACTGAGTTAAGAACTGAACACACCAAATTATGTACGATTGCACACATCTCTGTTCATCTGAACATCTTTTGCTTCCCTCAGGGGGTATAATATTGCATGTTTCAGGTTTTTCTGTGCTGCAGTATGCTAGCCAACCTCTGCAGTATAACCAATCAGCACTGTCCTCAAGTAACCCTGGCACAATGCAGAAGACCCAGAGAGAAGCAAACGAGTTGAGAGATGCAAGAGACAGAAATATACCAGCCTTAGGCATAAAACTGCTTAGGGTGTGTGCCTTTGATTAAAGAAATAGAAGTTACTATACTTCTGAGGCATTTAAGGGGGGAAAAAATGTAGGTTTTCAAAAAAGGTTGAAGTTTAGGGAATAAAGTATAGTGCTTGTATGTATATGATGCAGATGTGATTTTTTTTTACCATCCAAGTTTGGGGGTAGGTTTTAAATACCCTGCTATGGAAAATCTACACCAAAGCAGTACACAGAAGTATATGTGTACAGTATATGTGAGCTTTGTTCTTGACGGAGTAAGACAGGGACGACCAATGCCAGAGGTGAACTCAGTGCATCAATTTAATTCAAGAAAGTAGAAGTCAGAAGACACAAGGACTAGAAACCATGCAGTGACCCGAGACAGATTAAAGCATATGCCCCAACATGCACAAACCAAGAGTATGAGGGTTTGCTAGTTGAGTAGCTGTCAGGAAAGTATAGGACCACAACCATATGGTGGTGGCAGCAGTGCATGAGTGTGTGGATATGTTTGTGTGTCCATGTTGCTGTTAATTTCCCAGAAACATGCTACATTTTGGGGAGTTATAGGTACTTGTGGGGACCAACGACTGGTCCCACATGAGGAGATATTCTCTTCTTGTGGTGGGTGTTTGGTTTAGGACTAAGATTTCAGGTAAGGGTCTAAATAAAGCCATAGAAATCAATGCAGTATGAGTGGAAATCGATGGAAACAACGTGGGGTTGGGGTACTGATTAATCTTTACCTGTGTATTGCAGCATAGCAGGTGGTGGATCCTTCTACCTCCACCACAAAGTTTGTGTAATTTCATAGTTCTGCAAATGCAGATCAGCTGGAGGTGGAAGCAGCCGGGAACAAACCACTTTCCCAAGAACTGAGGGGGGAATTTTGTTTAGGTTGACTTTAGTTATTTTGTCACCCTAATATTCAATTGATTGTGCCAAGTTAGAGTTGTTTTATTTATTACGTTTTACTTTTGTACTGACTTTTTATTTATTTATTGCTTCTCTGTTATATTGTGCCTCCCTCATGTGGCAAGTTTAGGTCATTCCACCCTTATTTAAGCAGCATCTGTTCTTTATCAGTAGGTCAGTTTTTTGTTTGAGTTAGCTCCTGTTCAGTTGACCTCAGTTCAGTTGGGCCCAAATCCATGTTATTTATAAATTAAGCTATTTTGTATTGCTTTTGAGCATTTGTTAACCCTTTTTGACACTTTAAAATGAAAGTTCTTTTTTCAATTTTTGAAGACCTTTTGTCCTTATATAAGTTTGGCCCCTCACATAGTGATATGGTTGCTTTAAATTACAAGCACAGAAAAACATGCACAGTCAGGGTTTCAGTAATTTATGCACACAGTGTTGCATGTGGAGTTTCTGAAGTATGACATAATATCTCCATAGCAACGTCCTTGGGACTGATTTTAGTGTAATTTTCCAGAAAGCGTTGTGGCATCCTTTAACACTATGAAGGCTGGCCTGGAGAAATTTCATTTTCATGCAGAAAATGTTCTGAAGGAGGGCACGGCAGATAACAGATTGCAACTTGGTGAGGAAAACAGTCTGCTTTTAAAAGCAAGCCCAATACAGATGAAAACCAGAAGCATTGATTCTAGGTGGGTAATGAATAGACAACAAAGTATAGAAACATTCAGAGTCGGTAGAAAGCTTTTTTCTGATCTCTTGTGAAAGTAAAAGGATCATATAAGTACTCCATCTTTGGGTTCAAATTTAAATAAGATAAAATTGGCAGATTTGGGAAAACATTAAAGGGCTCAAAGCCCTTTGGGATGCTTTCACTTCGTTACCTAATGCTTGTCGTTTGTGCCATTAGCGATTTTGTAATGAAAGAAACACTTTTTCTGAAGCAAAGTAACAAAACCATATGAAGCATAGATAAGATGGATTCAAGCATGTCCCTGTATTTGCACAAGTTACGTTTAGCATAACTTGTGCTGAGGACGGCACAGATAAGGAAACAGAGCAATGTCTTCCCCCTGATAACTGAATCCGTTAAAAGATAAAGATGGTGGTTTAAGTTCAGCCTAGGCCCATAGTCACTGCTGAATAACTTCTACAGAGTAAAGGTTTTGCTCATGTCACACAGAGATAGAATGTTACTGAGGGAGCTGTGAAATATCTCTGAGATCAAGAGAAACTATCATATTTTTAACCAATTTAATTATGGCTTTTGGCATAAAATGAAGCAAAAGCCATCTGTTTATTCAAGTTTCTAATTCAAAATCAAATCTTGAATGCATTTTTAAGCAATTAAAGTAGCTAGAGACTAAAAGAAAACAGTTTCTGCAAAACTAAATAAAATTGCAAAGATATGTTCAGATGATAAGTAACACCTCAGAACATAAACAAGAAGCCCAAATATTGGTCTGTCGGGTTAATGCAAAGAGATACAGGAGCCCAACAAATGTTTACCCTCAAAGATTGTTTTCACTGGAATTAAAATGTAAAACAGAAAAGAAAAAAAAATGAGAGCAAGTCACAGCTCATGTGTGCTCATAGTTATGCAAATTTTCAACACCACTGAGTCATTCAATCAACAAGTGAATCCCTGCTCCGTTCAGGTCAGAGCAGAAATGTGGTGGATAAGCTGTTACTACTAAACATCACCAGAGTCATAATAAGAAATAGTTGGGATTTCCAGAGAAACGCAAAGGTCTGCAGTAACTGTGCTACTCTGTCTCAGTCAGAAATTATTTCCTGTAACTGCATGCTTTTATTTGGACGTTCAGTGCGGCCAAATCAGGCTGCTGGATTGTTGTGAGGTATTATTGATATAATACGTAGGAATGTCCAAATCTAGTTATCCGTCCAGATTAATGTTAAACACATTGTGTTTGTGGATCTGTGTTGCTTGTATAAGCTTATGCTATGTATGCGTTCTGTGATTGATGAGGCGTTTGGTCAGATAGATTCCTTCTGACCCAAAATAAATACTTCAACTGTCATAATCATGAAATTTACCAGAATATCTTAATGATGTAGACAGTTGCTGGTTGCACAGATCAGCTGCAGATACAAGAAGTGCTGAAAAAATACAAATCTTTTGTTCAGTTTAGCATGCTGTACTCATAAAAAGGCAGCAAAGTCAACAGATTCAAAATACAATATACCGTAATTTTCGGACTATAAGCCACGACTTTTTCCCCATTTTTCGACCTTGCTGCTTATATAACAATGCGGCTTATCTGTGGACTTTTACAGCTAACGGCCACTAGCGTAATACCTAAATCTATGGATTTTACCATCCACCATGTATACGTAACATTTGCTTCAACACACAAGTACGGTAGCCGCGCGCGGCGGAATGTGGAGGTCCTCCGGAAGCAGACTTCTACCGCGAGTGGTACGAGACAGAACGACAGCCGGAAAGACGGACATTAAACATAAAAAACCTGCGGCTTATAGTCCGGTGCGGCCTGTATATGTACATATCATGTAATTTAGCTTCTGCGGCTTATATTCAGGTGCGGCTAATGGTCCGAAAATTACGGTATATGATAGCCATGATTTCATTCACAAAAATTTGAATTTTAAGCAAACTTTTAAAAGTTTGACAAAAAAGAAATTGGTATTTGTGATGTTTCCATTTGGTTTGAAGTGAATTAACCACAAAGGGTATTGTCGTCCTTCGTCTTCATTCATATAACGTCGTCAGGAAGGTTTAAATGAATGTGATGCGATCAGGGAAGTTGTTCTGACATGTCAGTTAGTAATGGCGGCTTACAGCCATGATTAGGATAACAGGAACATCCACGAAGATGCCGACAGCAAACAGCTAATCGGTCATGTGAGTAAAAGTTTGTTGCCTCAAAAACCTCAAGACCATCAAAAACCACCTCAAATGAGCAAAAATATTTTTTCAAATTTAAATTCATTCAAAGTGCTCATTAGAAACAGCAGATGGAAACCCACCTGGTATGTGACCAGGTCCTATTAAACAGTGGATACTTTCAGGCTCATCTAAAGCTTATCTAAAGTTCACCTCACAAGTTTATTTTTTCTACTCAAGGCCCTTTGGTTAAATGTTATTTTCCATCTGCAGAGCCTGCCGTTTTATTTGGTTATTTGGAGGTTGAGCGATATTACAGTAAAAAGTTTATTGTAATTTAACCTGTTGAAAAGCTGGATGCATAAAAATGTTGTTTTGTATACACTGTGTATACAAAATGACATTAAAGTTTGTCTAAGTCTATTCCACATACTGTTACTATTGATTTTGTAAGTTTTATAACAAAACTATTAAACCTGTTTTGATTGTTGACTCAGTTTTATTTTAAACCGAGTCAGTGATGTCAGATCCACCCTCCTTTGAGTAACATTTGAATGAATGGAGAAAAAGTCTTTGGTTGGTGATTAATAACTCTGCTGATATCCATATTCTAAATTATTAAATTAGTTAAGGCACCTGGATTTTAAGAGCCAATATAGTTGCAGCAAAATCTAGTGATAATCATTTAACTAATAGCCATCAATTGCTTTTACCCTTTATTTGAAGAACCTTTTAATTAACTATAACTCCCAGTTTTAGTTATTTAATACAATAAAAATCTTCTGGTAAATTTGCAGTGTGCTAGCTGCCACTCTCTCTTTCCTTGAATGTAGCAGCTGCAGCATACCCTCTTTAAGCCCATTACCACCACCTAAATGGCTGCAGTGAGGAACTCAGTGTCTTAAGCCGCTGTCACACCTTGATCACTTATCCAGCGTATGCCTGATGCCCCAAAATCTTCTAAAATGCTGGCACAGCCTGAACTTTTTATGCATTTTTTTTCCATTTTTGGGCATAAAGAGTATTTGTAATGAGTTTAGAACCTGTGTCCAACGACAGCCTAACTTATGCATAATGAACGGCAGCTTGATCTCCATCAAATTGCAAAAGTAAGTGTCCTGAGGGGGGCAGCAATGTGCGAGGTGGTGCCCAAAGATTTCTTTGATTGCGTTATTAACCTAGCTGCTGTTTACCGCCTGCCAAAAAAAAAAAAGAAAAAAAGATAAATAAATAAAAGAAAGAATGAAGCTCCACAGTTGCAGGAGATTCAGCGTCATGTCTGCTAGGAAATTTATTGGTCGTGTACTTGAACCCAGGAAAGATCCATTATACTCACTTTCTCGCTCGGCCTATGACAGGGATGAAGTCTGGAGGAGAACTGATGGTTTCCTCCTGTGAACTGTAAACGCGGCCAATATACCATTATACAGTAGCTGTAAGTTAGAAACACATCCAGCGGTCGTCTGGAACACATCAGATACGTTGATATACGTTGGAAATAAGTTCTTGATAAGTTACCTAAGTTATTCACTAGTTACTCATAGGTTTTAGATAAGCTAGACGCCATCACTTATAAGTAACCTACATTTAACGTATGTCAACGATCAGATAACTTACCAGTAACTTATGACACACGTATGAGCACACGATGGTATAGTCAAGAAATTGTGAGCATGCTCAAAAGTTTGAAAATACTCAAAATTTTGACGTATTTGCCATATGTCGTCGTGTGCCAACGTGTTTCAGCGTGCTCATAACTTATAGAAAACTGACCCATAACTTATCCAACGTATGCCTGCGTTTTTGATAGATTTTGTTTCGTACGTCAGGCATATGCTGGTCTAAATCGTCAAGATGTGAAAGGGGCTTTATCTTAATGTAATGTGACCAAAATTTTGTGACATTGTGATTTGAAAATCGCATTTTATTAAATTTTAAATTGCGATTTTATTACAAACACAGGTACACTGGAAACAATCAAAATCTAGATAAGTCTTTTAATTTTTTTCTTAAAATAAGTGCATTTGTTCTTGGATTGAGGAGACATTTTGCCAAAGGAACAAGACAATTTACATTTAAAATACGAAAACACAGCTGCATTGTCTTATTTTAAGTGCATATTTTCTAATTATCTTATTTTAAGAATAAAAATACTCATTCCATTGGCAAACTAACTCCTTTACCTACTCAGATTAAAGGTAAATACTCTTAATTTAAGACATTTTTACTTAATTCTAGATCATTTTGCTAGCTATAATCCCACTTCCTGTAACCATATTTTCATTAACATTTAAGAAAAAAAAACATGTATGGCTTTTGTTTAAGCAAATGCAGGATTTTAGCGATTCTGGGCTTTTCTTCTTTAACTTTTTGTAAAAATAAATTTTGAGTTACAGTCCAGAAGTCTCACACATTGACAAAACCACAGTGGCAATAGTTAAATTTGCACTCCAATGCAAAACTCAGGGAAATAAATAATTCTTAAACTACCCTTCCCCCAAGCATTTTATGTTACAGATGTTCAGGGCAGGACAAAGAAAGTACTCCAAGCACTAGAAGACAAACTGAAAAATAAGAATAAATTCTGGTGCAACATGAGTATTTATTAGTTTGAATCTGTGTTTTTAAATGCAGCACTATTTATTTCTATGAAGCTACTGAAGGCAGAGCTGTGAAACTTTCAGATGAGAGAAAATATCCAAACATGACGTTTCCAAACACTTTGAGTTAATTCAATATGTGAATAAAAATGATTTCAAAAAGGAACACAAAAGCAGGCCCACTGTACAGGAACAGAGTAAATCTGGGGTGGCAGATGGAGGCCTTCTTTAGGGTTTGATTGAGTGCATTTTTTTTCTCCATCTCAGCAACAATAAGCCTAAAGTAGCGCAGCGGGGAGGCCTGTTGTCACCGATTGTTTGTGACGTTAGTTTTCTGTCAGAGATCCGTAATGCGGAAATTGTAGTTGTTTAACTTCACAGAAAACTGAAGAATGTGTGCTTGCAGTTGTCAGGATTTGTCAGCATCTTTTGGTAACTCCATGTTATTTACAAGTAGTGACAGCTAAATACTAGGCTTGTTTGTACAGGCTGAGGCCGCCCACACAGCACAGCCCACCTGTTGACTGTGTTTCAGAATGAATGGAAGAAGCAGAGACAACCCTAATTAAAAGCTGTTGGTGGCTGAGGTGCTTTATAAAGGCTTTAATGCCAAACAGTCACATAGCCTTCTTAACCTTGTCTGTTATCAGTTTTTCACTATTACTGTATTTACATTTCCACACATCTGCTATGCTGTTTGTTTTGGCCCTCTTTTCCACACACTTTTCCCATTCCACATCTATTGCTCTGCAAAAAGCACATGTTCCCTCCCTCATTATTGATGAAGGCTTTCAGCTTGCCTAAACAGCTCTTTGTATGCTAAACATTTCAATGGGCATCAACAACACATGTAGCAAGATGCAGTTAACATCATGCCAGCTCCTGGGATGGATGCATATCTAAGAAACGTCTCTGCTGTGTGGGCTGATTTGGACTGGAAAAATGAGCAAGGCAGATACAGCTTCAGAGAATAAATTTACTGCAGAAGTGTGATGAGTACATGTATTAATACTTTTATTTAGAGTTGGTAATTTCCACCTCTTTTATATATGTTTTTCATGTTTCCTTCTGACCATTGGTTTACAATCAGGCACTTTTTGTCTTAATTTATCCTTCAGCTGAGATTTATACAGGAGTGTGTTACAAGGCTTTAAATATTCAAAAATAAAAATCAAACCAATGTTAGCTGGAATGCTTAATACGCTGTTGCAGATTATGTTTGACATCAGACAAATCCATCCTAGATATATGCTGCTGATTTGTTTAAAGGCTCTGTGGACATGACACGACACAGGGAATCTGTCCAAGACAATCAAACTTGTTGGGAGAGCAGACCCGATCCCTCTAAAGACACCACAGACAACAGGATTTTCTCCCTGATTATTGGTCCTAATAGGCTCCCAATATTCAGGGCTCTAGGAGACGCAAGATAGGATAGAAATCAGCATAGTAATCTGGCAGTGTGGACCAGCCTTGACTTTGTGTAGAACACATACAATGGTCCATTCAGAAAAAAATAAGCAGACTTTCACATAAATCATTTCTTTATTGTTTCCCTTTTCATTGTTTTAATCTGAGTCTAAAACTTTGCAAGAAACCGAGATAATTTTATACAATTAAAAAAATCCTGTTGCAATAATGAATACAGCTATTTTGGTGTGTATTAAGAGTTTCTTCTCTCTCACTACTTTTTCACTGGTTATGTTGTGTACTGCCACCTGTATTTTCAGAGAACACTATACCAGCGTCAACATTAAGCTACAGTGTGTAATTTTCAGCGACATCTAACGTCCAGACTGCAGACCGCAGCAACATGAACATCTCCCCCCCACCGCTCCCCCCCCCAACAGTACGGCGAGCGTTACGGGACAAAATGTCTTCCACGACGTCCACATCACCTACCTTCTCAAGTGATGAGGTTTGTTTACATAGATAATTTTAATACTGCCATCTATTGTTCAGTACCGTCTCAGTTCATCTCTCTCAACTTGCCGTAGTTACTTTCGTGCGTAATGGGCGATCTCGCAATCGCTAGTTTTTTGGCTCTGTGCTGCCGTAGCGCAAAGATGTCTGCCTCCATGGCTGCGAGACCCGCTCCTATGTAATTATAAATAACAAATTCTATGGCAACGCAAATATTAAGGTTAAGAGGCTGAGCTCGTAGATGATAATAAATAACATAGTTACGTATAATATATTACATTTCTGACTGTATATCCCTGTAATTATTACACACTGTAGCTTTAAGTAAGCTCTTAGAGCACATCTTAAAGTCGCAGAGAAACAGCTGTTCCAACCGTTGCATTTCTGAATTCTCCAGAGCGGTACCCGACTTTACACGAGTGAATAAAGTGAATGTGATTGGTCGATTAGCAAGGGGGCGGGATTGTTCTGGAGGGAGCTTCGCAAGCAAGTTTAATTGTGGCCGATTTGTCGGAAGCATCTTGTTAATCAGTTAGCAACTTAGTGCTAGTAGGTTCCGAATGGGAAATTCCATTGGGACTAAGTAGCACTAAATTGGTGACTTAGAAACGACACTGTCAAGGAACGCTATGGACAGAGGAAACATGCAAGAGGAGGAGAGCTTTGTGTCGGAGGTCGTGGATGAGTCTCCTTCGTCATACAATTTTTATTTAGAGGAGGAAAGAGGGGATGAAGATGTTGTGGAAGAGGACGCCAGGGCGGCAGAAGCTTGGTTTGGTGTAGAAGGCTTACAGCCGTACATGTTTGAGCCCTTGCCTCGCAACGCTGCCAGTTCTGTTAGCTCTACGCCTGCTGTAGACACAGACGTCCATCCCCGTGAACACTGGGACGGAACTCAGTGGGAAAGGAAATGATTCTTATTTCTTATTTCAACAGTTGCGTATATTAGCTGCGACATATGAATCAAGATGCTATGACCGAAAAAATTTGATTGACAGATGACTGTTGATATATGATTGGCCAAATTTAGGTGTACAGCTGACTTATAACTAATTTGGCCTGCATAGAATAACGAGAGAGAAAAAACAAAGATTTTAAGACAGGATTTTTTTTTTTTTTTTAATAGAAATTTTCTAAATTTTGGGACGATATCGTCTGATAAAGAGTACATTTATATACACGTTTAAGCCAGAAAGATTTGACATTTAAATATCGTTTTCCTTTCAACTTTAAGAATTGGGTGCCACCCAAAAAGACCCCAAAGTGAAACTGTAACTCAGCCTGGATGTAGCTAATGACCCTAAAAAACACTCACTGTGAATTTAACAGAAACTAGACAGAATCCATGAAACCCATCACCCCTCACTGAAGCTGACTGGCAAAGATATACGATGCAAAAGTCCAGGAAGCAGAAACATTAAACAGTGTTGCTGTATAAATACTGTAGTATCACTGATTAATATTTTTAGTTTATAGAGTTTATACCAGTTTATAGAACTGGTATCAGGTTTGAAAACCTAGTTTCGTAGCAGACCTCGTCACTTCAACTCTATTGCACACATTGCTTTTTTGTTTTAAGAAAATCAGTTCAGTGATACAAGTAAAGCAGTTTCTTGGCTATACTTTCCTACATTGACTTTTTAAATACATACCACCAAACGACGAGAGAATGTAATGAAATTCAATGAAGACAGGCGTCATGGGGAATTTCTCACCCTGCCTATAATTAGAATTAGTGACTTGGATAATTCCCATTATATTGATGAAAATGGAGCTCTGAAATATTTAAACCATTCAGCAAAGCCTCAGTGCTTTACCCCCACGCAGGTCTAAAAAAGCCCTGGCTCTCACAGACACCATTGCCAACAGGGGCAACATGTGCAAAACGCAGCAATAAATCAATAATGCACGATGCCCCATCAACTCTCACACCCTCGATTAAAGGATCTGACACACACTGATAAAAAAAGCTAAAACACAAGCAGGATAAAAACATACACTGAAACAAACACTCTAGATAATCTGATCAATTTCTCTCTAAAAGAAAAAAGGAACAACAACATTATTTATTAAAAGTTTCAATGGATTTGCTCCTCATATTTTCCCAATGCAACAAACCTTCCCTTTAAGGGACAATGTGCCGCAAATTTGGCTTTTTATTAGCAAAAATAGAGTATTGTTTTAATGAATAAACATCCTTCGAAGGTATAGATCAAGTAAAAAAAAACAAAGCGTTCTTATAGTTTATAATAATTAGTATACATATACATGGGGGGTTGCACCCGATGGGACACGCCATGTTGGATTGCCATCAGAGTAGCTGAAAGGGGACAAACTTGTCAGCTTTATGCATTTTACCTTTATCTGAAAATGTGTTGAGGGGAAGAATTCAAGCACAAGTAAAAAGACACAAAATATCTAGATCATCTAGTTTTTGTTGCAACAGAGGATCATCTGTACCCTTTGTGCAGTGAGAAGCGAACAACATCCCTGCAGACATCAGCGCAGCTTTTACCAGGTGGGACAATGTATGAGGGAGGGGGGCTCTAAGCTTTCTACTGGACAAGTGAGTTAATTCAATAGATCAGTGAAGTTGGGGCATTATTTTAGAAACAGGGCAGTGTAATCCAGCGACTAGTCTGTCCACTGGCAGATACGGCTGGTTTGTTTTCTATGCTACACTGGTTGAGCTCCTATAAAAGTCATAAAAGCTTGTGACTGTATGCTTTTTCAGCTGTTTTCAAAGAGATCTTGCATAAGTTTCATAATTTGTTTCATGCGATATGACAAAGGTTATTAAGCCACCTCTGTCGTAACTATAAAAACGGTGAGTTTGTTAGAATATGCTGGACAAGCTCCTTTGCAACTTTTAACAGAGCTGCTGTTATTTTTCACAATTCCTACCCGCGGAATTTCAGTCCTGATTTCAGAGAAATGTTTCATGGGTTTCATCTTTTATTTTAGCTGATTTATGGCAGTCAATTTGTCCCCTCGATTCAGAAATAGAATGTCACTCCACTGCTTCCGTGGTTTTTCTTGAACAGAAAATCCTTCCAGCAAAGAGGGATTAATAGCTATTCAGTTATTCAAAAAAATAAGGGTAATGCAAATTTCCCATAGTAGTTAAATTTTTCATTAATCATAATAAGATGCATAAGGTATAGCTTCCAGGATAATTTCAGTGATTTGAATAAAGGTGACAAGCCAGAGGAAGTATTTCTCTGCATAATCTCAATTTAAAATCTAACCAATGATATTTTTCCCCTCCTATTATTCCCCTCCTTTACAATCCATCAATTGTTGCATTATTTTGAATTACTATAGCAGAGCACAGTGCAACATAATTAAATTGTAGGAAATAAAAAATAATAATCATTAGCCCCTCCCTTCAATTCCATCATCAATTCCTTGCAAAAACAAGCTTTTCATGGTTACTTACATAAAACCCAGTTGTACAAACCCCACTTCAAAGAGGTGAGTGTGCACACAAACCATTAAAGCACAGCCCTGGGGCAGGTTAAGGTGCAGAGTAAATTCAATTTTATAGGCTTGCATGCTCGTAACGTTTTGTAGTGCTTCCCTGTGCTCAGCAGAGCTTTTTATAGAGCTCAATAAAGTAGAACTAATGTTGCAGCTCTTGTTTACTTTTGTTAATCCTCCTTTGCAAGTTAATGAAGCAAACGGAGAATTTGATGACCAAGCAGCTTGCATAGCAAACATCGCACTTTTTTTAATGTCAAGTGATGTTTAGGTTTTAACAAACACACCGTCCACAAACTAAACAGTAAAAGTGCTAATGATTCCACTAACCAAATGTAAAGCTTAATGTCAAAGGGCAGTTTGATGTAACCGGAGTGGGGCTTCCCCCCCACCCCCTGAGGGCAGCTGGGATATCGTTTTTCTGGACTGGTTACAAACAAAGTGCCTGTCACTCAGTCCTTCCCAAATCCTCTTTGTGCACTTTGTTTTTTTTTCTAAGTTATGTTTAGATAATCTACACTTTAAGCTCTTCATTTCAACTTTCGCTTTCAGTCTCGCACCATTCACCTCCTCAGGGGTAGTCACATTTCTCCGTTACGTACTCCTCACCCCGTCGTTCCTAGGACCACTTCTGTATGAAACAGTTCTGCAAAATTCTGTAGTGGGATCGTTTCCCATGAAATCCATTAAGGTGAGAAATAACCTATGAACACATCCAGTCACAGACCATTTGGCATCATCACCCCCTGTTTTAAACAAACATGCACAAATACAGACTAAACTAAAATAACTTTATAGCAAAAGAAAGTAGATGTGATGCTGGAGTAGGACATTAGCCATGAACAATGGAATGATTGTCTATACTTTTTTTTCCAAACTAGAGTCATTATTAAACATTTTAAGAAGTTAAAAGAAAAATCATAATATTTTTATCTGGTAGTGGGACTTGATTTAAATTTTAAATAAAGTTACTTACAGGTTCTGTAATTAACTCATCTTGATTAATTGTATTTTAATTGAAAACCATATATTGGCAAGAAAAACAACCTTTTGAATAAAAAAAAAACTCAATTATTCATTGTTTTAAATCCATTATTTAGTGTTTTTTTTCTTACTTTAAAAAAAAAACAGATATTTAATGCATCTACTTTGGAAAACAACTTGTGCAGAACTGAAAGGTCATGAACATTAATTATATATCATATAAAAAATATACAGCAACAAGGCATACAAGGCAAACTTAAGAGTTTAATGTTTGCTGTAAACAGAAATGGAAAAGTTTAATTTCTGAAACCAGAAGCAGAACTATGACAGTAGAGCTTTGCTTTCAGAGCTGAACATTTGCTGTTCCACATGTAACTTTTAGAGCTATTAATACTTGCACACCACTGAGGCTACTTTTTTCCCCCTAAAGCTAGGTATAAACACAAACCCCAGTCGGCCTCAGCAGATGGCCGCTCACACTGAGCCTGGTTCTGCTGGAGGTTTCTTCCTGTTAAAAGGGAGTTTTTCCTCTCCACTGTCGCCACAAGCATGCTTAGTGTGAGGGATTGCATTCATGTCAATGAGTCAATGAAATCAGCTGGTTTTTCTAAGATAGAAAACATTGAATCAATTGACTGGATGATCTGGTTGAACTGTAAAGTTGTGAATTGGCGCTATAGAAATAAACTGAATTGAATGAATTTAATTAAAACAATTCATCTCCATTTTAGCAGGGAGTTGTTTTTAATGTGTACTGTGTGTGACACATGGTAATGTGTTTGCATGCAATTTAAGCATTCTGATTTGTATAATGGACAACTTCAGCCTTTCACCTCATTTCTGTAACTTTTGCTTTTGTAGTCCAGGATTAGACGAGCATAGTCTACGTGCTCTGACGTGAAATCCTTACTGCCCACCTCATGAAGGTGAAGGAACAGGAGCCAGGGGCTTTAATAAGCTGATTTCAGATGCAGTCTGCATGAGCTGTTTTCAGCTGACCAGGTGAAAATTCAGGACTAAATTGTTTAAAGGTATAATTGACTTTTGAACGGCATAAAATTCTGTTATCCAGGGCTACAGTGCAGTCTTAGAATGTGTGTGTCACGACAACATGAAAGCTTTCAGTGTCCCTCAACTTAAAAATAGAGCAGAGAAAGCCTCTTTGTGTTCGTCCCTTTCAAAGGAGATATCCACAAAGGTTTGCACTGTCTGCTTCTCAGTGACTCCGTGTGTTTTCCCTAAACTCTGCACTCAAACAACACTCTTCTTACCACTGGGAAGGCTTATATTACTTGCATAAAACTGAGACCTCATAGCATTTAAGAATGGCACCAGTGACCTAATTCATGGTACACTTTGGAGATAAACAGGAGATAATTACTTCCATCTTTAATCTCAGAACCTAAAGCTCATCCTGTGTAACAATTATTTTCATTGCTAATATACTTTAGCCTCAGGAGGACAATTCATTCAGAAATGAACAAAAGCATATGTGCACATGGATCAGGACTGTCTGAAATAGATAAATGACGATTAACCCCTAAAAATTATGTATAAAAACAAGCATCCAGTAAAACCCAATGTAATACTGCTTCCCATCTGAAAACCTAACATGACACCAGCTGGAATAGTTTCTCTTGGTTTTTCCTTCAGGATGTGGAAAGCCATCAGGAATTTAGCTGAACTATTCTGTGGAAGTATCATTTTAAAATTACAGTGTTTTATTCTCCAGACAGTAGATTTCTGCATCCAATTACCCTAAACATCATTACGCCCCCCCACTTTATCTGCAAGAGAACAGCAGCGTATGCAGGGATTTCTAACATGTCAGTAGTGCACAGGGCTTCCTGTGAGCATCAGTTAATCTCTGTAATAATCCCAGCACATCAGGTACCAACCGGTTTGGGCATCTTTCTCTCTCCTCCGCTTCCTTCTTGCTGATGAAACACAAATAAGTTGTCCTCCGTCTTCCTGCAGCTCTCTGGGGCTCCACCACCTAGAACACAGAAAAAACAAGCCATTTATTTAGGTCCATTCTATATCGGTAGAAAGATCACAGTCACTACTGTTAAGGTCACAAGCAAATGCAATTAATTTTTCGAAAAGGGTGAACCTTTTTCATCCTCGCTTTTCACAAACGCATACATTCTCCTTCAGGGCTACCGTAGACTGGCAAAACTCTCCCTCACCTCCACAAATCATTCAGAGCTTCCAATCCTGGTGTATAAAAGTCATCATTCAGACCTCTTCATTTTAAAAGAATGGGTCACTTTTACGAGCTTAAAAAACCTATCATGGCATTATGATAGGATGCAATAAGAATGGTTAATATTCCACTTTAAAGTAGTATTTTTTAAAGTAGTATATTCTAGTATTATAACCCAGTGAAAACCACCAGGAATGGGAATAACCTACCAACTTCAGAGTAAAGAGGTAGTTAACAGAAAATCCGAGCGTGAGGAGCAGGATGCAAACAGATACCCCATTTAAACTACCCTTGAAAAACCGTGCCGGGACCGGTCCGAGCTCAGTAACTGAGATAACTTATCGTGTGTAAATGGAAAGCAAACTGAACTGAACCGAGCTAGACACAACCAAACCGCGCTAACTGCAGACCAGTTCCAGAGGTGGGCTCGGCTCTGTTTTTCCCTGGCTCGTTTCTCTGATAACAAGAGCACATGAGCAGAACGCCTCATCTCCGTCTGGCTGCACATCCAGAGTCACACTCCATTCCAGTAGTTGGCGGTAATGCCTCGGCGGAAGTTGCTTGCCAACCAACACAAAACAGAAGAGGAAGAACAACTATAAACAACAATCGAAATCTTCGCCACGCAACATTTTAAATAATGGCTTCAAAAGAGAAAACACACCGAAGTACAGCAATAATAATCAAGCATAACTTTCTGAATGTGACGGGCGCCGCCATTTTGATTTGCTTGATTCCCTCCTCCTTCATCTTCTTCTTCTTGTGTTTTATGGTGGTTGGCAAACAACTTTTGGTGCATTACCGCCACCAACTGCTTGATTTCCTCCTTCAATACTGGCAGTAATACTGCAGATCGTCACTAGGAGGCGAGGAGTCGAGGAATCGAGATAGCTTGATGTGTAAACGAACGTCAGAACCGAGCTCGGCCTGGTTAACTGATCCGAGCTCAGACCGGTCTCGGCATGGATCGGTTTTTCAAGGGTAGTGTAAATGGGGTAAGAGCTTTACTGAACAGGTTTTAATGGCTGAGAAGCAGCGTGTTGATGTTAAACTCTAGGTGTAGTAGTGAAAAGCACAGCACAACAGGACTCTAAAGCAGGGGTTCCTTTAGTGGAGGTGCTGTTAAAAGGCAGTTTTTCCTCTCCACTGTTGCTACAAGCATGCTTAGTGTGAGGGATTGCATTAGTCAATGAGTCGATGCAATCAACTGGTTTTCCTTAGAGAGTAAACTTTGAATTAATCTGACTGGATGATCTGGTTGAACTGTAAAGTGCCTTGAGACGACATGTGTTGTGAATTGGCCGAGGAGATCACCACACAGCAAGCTGGGGGCCATTAGATTGTTTTAACAATCCCTGAGGTATCTAGAGGGCCAAATTATACAATTAAATTCATAAACGGGTCTCTTACATCAAACAAATAAATGTACCATGAACTAAGCAAATTTAACATTTAGTTATTTCAATACATAATAAAAGATTAGATAAACCGATATACTGTAATCCATCCCTTTAAATATTTAAATATAAATTTAAACATTAAAATGGGCAATTCAATTTACAACTGTCCAAAAAAAAAACATAATAAATATAGAGTGAAGTAACTATATGTGTTTTTTGGGGTTGTCAATGTGTTGCATTGTTATTTTAGCGATGACAGGCTGAAAGGTTTGGGAACCTCTACTGCTTTAGAGCAGCAGAAGGTAAAAAAACAGGCTTTTCCAAATGGCAATCTGATTGACAGGCGTGGGTTTGCAGTTTGTCAGTAGATCAGCACCTGCCTGATGGCATTATTATTCCCTCTAAGCTGATTGCCCATCCTCAGCACACAGGAAAATCTATGCAGCGCATAAAATCAAACAAACTTTAAATCAATCAGATCAATAAAGTTTTTTGCACATCATGTTAAATCAGTGTGTCATTTGTTTAATGTAAAATCCACAATAAAAATTTGAGATATTGGTGGCCCTATGCTCTGGATGTAGATCCCAGACCCGCTGCACAGCAGTATTTTGGCAAGGCTGCAGTGATAGTTTAATTATTATATGCCAAAAAAAAAAAAAATGTCCATTGTTTTCCCTCATGTACCGAACTGAAAACTGTGTTTAGATTTTGCAAATGGAGGAAAAAGGATTGATGAAACATAAGTTAAACTGCAATCACTGAACCCAGGAATATAACCAGACAAATATCCCTCAATCCGCCATGTCCAAAAGTAAAAGACTAATAGCAAAATAAACAAACACAGATTTTAGGAACGTGTGTGAATTCTTGAAAAATAATAGGGTAATCTTGTTTATCTTTTTTTTATTCCAGATTGGAACCACTTTCAAAGTATCTGCAGCACTGATAGCTAAAACAAATAAATGCAAAGCTGTAATAATCCATAGCATAAAATCAGAATAAACTAAAGTGGAACCCAACAGGTCAGGCTTCAAGGAAGGAAAACAAAAAAAAATAAGCTGACTTTGACCAGCGATATGTTAGTTTCACAGACTTTTTCACAGCTTGGAACAATGAGAATACGAACTATATAAAATCAATTAACTTATTGATGTAGTGAAATATTTGTAACCTAATAGAAGGTGTGCAATAAAAAAAGAAATAGTAGCTAAAAATGATCATCTGTTGAGCAGCTTTATTTACAGCTCTTATTGAATCCAGCTGATATGCGATGATACTTTTAGTTGTTTATCAAAACCGACATAAATTTTGGTGACATTACCAAAATAGCTGATTCGTTGGATTGTCCTGACATGTTTTAATTTGGGTCAATTAGATAATGTAATCAGTTTACTTGAATCTCCTGATATATGTTCTTTGCATTGTAAGACAACAGCAAAACAGGAGAAAGATATTATTTAACAAATGACTATTACACAGAAAAGGCCAATTTTTTCCCACCCACAATGCAAAGTGCTTTAGTGATGAGAACAAAATGGAAATAGCAACTTGAAATAACAGATCTAATCTCTTTGAAAGTGTTTTTTTTTATTCAACCACAGAAAAGGGACAGTCCCTTGTAACATTCAGCTGCTGCTTAGTGTTGTTGGCTGCAGCAGAAAACTTCCAGTCCATCCAAAAAAGAGAGAACGGCGTCCAGGAGAAAGCAGCTTTTAAGACTCCCTGCCAAGTTTTGTTGATGGCAAAAATGAGGCAAGGGAAGTGGCTTGTATCTAAGAGAAAACCTCAAATGTAGTAGCAGAAACCACACAGGAAGAAACCGAAACAGCTTCATGGAAAGAAGGAAACAAAAACCTCTCCTTTGTTCTGATTTGCTTTTCACACACTGAAAAAAAGCCTTTCACTGCAGCCTTATCTCGACCTTCAAGATGCCTAAAACGGTTTATGTAAAATAAAGAGATGAGTTAGTAGGTGTCCCAAAGGTGCCGGATCTTTTGTAATGTGCTGAGCCAGAAATAGACGTCTCTCAAGTGTCAGTGCAGAGAATTAAACCAGGCTCAGTCACCAGCTTTCGTTCTCTTTCAGGCGAGTCAAACAATCAAATCTGGTGTTGTGCATGAACATTTGGACTAAAAGCTGTACCAGCAATACAGCGATTAATAGGGTTACATTAAAACCACAACAAAAAAAAAATATACAGTATGTAATTGACAGGAGGTTATTATAAATTTAAAAAATATATAAATCAGATCTATGCAAAAGTCAGTAAAGCAAAAAGGAAACAACCAGCAGCAGCTGATTAATATCTCAGAAGCTGAAATAACTTCCGCAAATCCTAGTCCAGCATAAGTAACATTTTAGTGTATACCAAAAGCTTTTTTTCTTGGTTATTGGTCCAATTACATGTATATATACACATACACCTAAAATTGTAATCAATAGAAGTAAATTAATAGGTCAGCTCTTCACATTTAAACCCAGCAGTTGAATGGATGTACCTAATATAACCTGCAGGGGGCAGTAATGAAGTTTGAAGATGTTTCGTTTCCCATCCTAACCTCGAACTCAACGCTATTCCTGACAATTTGAATTTAAAAAGCTTGGGATTGGAAGCGAAACGTCTTCAAACTTGGAAACAAAGTCCAGTGGATTGTTTTTACCTTTTGGATGACTATGACCTGGATGACTGATAATGTTCACCACCATATTACATGGGATATAGTGTTTACTCATCAAGCCAACCTCCCAAAAAGTCCAAAATTTTTATGGATCTAGTTTAGCATGAAAGCTAGTTGCTAGAAAAGCACTGGAAGAGAGCTGCTGCCGTTTTTCTGTCTGAAAGTCTTGTTGTTTAATCACCAAAATGCGTGACGGCGGCTGCAGTGGGGTGGCTAACCTCTTAAGGAAGTTGGTGTGGCGTGGTGGTTCGCTTTGGCTGTACTGCAGAAACCTCTCCTACCACATGTGCACAAAGCATTGCCAATGATGCCAGTAGTCGTCTCTTCATCCCATGGATGAAATTTTGATTTCAGAAATGGGGGGACACAAGTATATTTAAATATAACTAACTTAAGTGAAGTGACCATCCAATCACAGACCCAATTCAGTGGCGCATCAGATGTTTGCAGAGTGAGCTTCTCAGGAGCGACAGCGGTGATAGCCAATCACATCAAGAAATGCGGTGGGCCCATCAGGAGCTTGAGGGCGGTCTAAACTCAGGGAGGCGGGTTTCAGCTTGGGCTGCATAGGGGTGTAAATCACACACATCATGACGATTCGATTCAGTATCAATTTCCTGACTCAACGATTTGATTATTGTCGATACTCAAGAATACACTTCGATTCGATTAATTGGTTACTTTTTTTTTTACCCTAAAGGTTAGACAATGTTTCAAATTTGATATAAATCTATAAAAGCTGTAATATCGTTATGCTTGTTATCTGAGAAACAACAGCAATGAACAGTCGTAGCAAAGGTGTTCAGGAGCAAAAGGATAAAAAGAGACCGGAGGGAAAAAATAAAACATGATTTGATTCTCTTGCGGACGTGTCGAGGCATCGGATCGTCGGCTGTTGGATCGATGCATCGATACAAAACGATCATTATTCACACGCCTAGGGCTGCAGTTTTCCGCTTGGTCCTAGTGCTCGACAAATGTCTGTGTACTGTAGCCCAACATTGTTTTTGGACAATAAATCTGCAGGGGACCAAAACGGACGTTTGAAAAAGTGCATAGGACATGTCCCCAACACCATGAAATTACGTCTATGCGTGATCCCT
Source organism: Cyprinodon variegatus (assembly GCF_000732505.1). Lineage (NCBI taxonomy): Eukaryota > Metazoa > Chordata > Actinopteri > Cyprinodontiformes > Cyprinodontidae > Cyprinodon > Cyprinodon variegatus. The sequence goes on along the minus strand of NW_015150634.1, from coordinate 905,451 downwards.
GAATAAAACGAAACATAAAAGAACAAACAAAGACGTAAAGCCTTCTAAACACACATCATTTTTAAGCCATTCCAGTTTTGTTTTCCCACTTTTTAAGCAAAAGTAAGGTGGAACCTAGAAATCACTGCTTTACCAGGTGGGGAATCAAAACACTTTGAATCATCAAGATTAATACCAGACCAGAATACTAGACCAATCACGTAGGTGTTAACATTATCCATATAGTCACTAGATTCAATAGGGGTCACAGTTTTAATAACTCCTCTTACTGTCCTCAAGGTTTCCATTTTCTTGCCATAGCATCAGTTTCAAAAATGGTTTACAAACACAAAAATTGGCTGAGTATTTTTGGGCTGTTGGAAACACAAGGTGAATATGCATTGGTGGAAAACAAATATGTCATCCAAATCTTTCTGCATAGCATTAATCTTTAGTAAAATATAACTCAGGGTCATGCACTGCAAATCCATATCCGAGCTTCCAAATAGTCTTATTCCTTGTAGGAATAAGAAAAATAAATATTTTGGATCAGTGTCGAACAAATTCAGTCATATGAGGCAGTCGTCAGGCCTCCTTTAAATCATTCAAGGGTGCACCACACCTGAATCACAACAGGAAAACATTTCATTTAGATGTATTTATAACTTTCAGCGTACTGGTCCATAAATACCAGGTTTGGACACCCCTGTTCCAAGTAACTAACAACGGCATGAGCTGAACCCATTTAGCAGCTGTCAAACTGCCTAAATGATCGTCCTGTTTCCTATGATCCCAGAAAGCATTTTCCAGATGTTACACACAAACGGCATAATAATCTATTAGATTTAACTCCTGCTCATAGTGCGAAGGAAAAACAAAGTTTGAATAAATGAAAATTTTGACACAGACTAGGCAAGATGTTTGAAATTTAGCTTGCCCTCTTTAAAGTAGAACAGTTTACCCGAACTACCCTATGAACTTCCACATATAAAAAATCAATCAACTCTTCTGTCATGACCTAATGGACTAACTGTACTGTAGGTCATTGGGAATAATGAGCTTTAAAGCACAGCTGCAATGCGTTCTATCTTTGAATAGCTTTTAATGTATACCAATCTCTGTAGTTTCTTTTTAACTTCAGCTGTTTTATTCTTGCTCTCCTCACTAATCAACCAATTAACATTAGTTAATGCATTTATGGTCTGCTACTGTGGTCTTTTCAGTAATACAGTTTAATTTTTTTCCTCTTTAGAACACAATACTGTATAGGTATTTTATGTAGGAGGACATTCTTCTGAACATAGGCCATAGTTTACACAACAAAACCTTAAAAAAAGTGCATTCTCAGCTTTATGTTTCATATAATTATTGTATTTCATGACACTGAAGTTTTTTTTTTGTTTGTTTTTTTTTTTACACTGAGAAAAACTGGGATTTAAGGTGATTATAGGAACTGGACAATGTTCAGCTTAACCTGCCAGTCAAAAACCCAAATACTAGATCTCCATTCCTTCAGTTAATGCAGCTTACGTAAGGACTACTAGTTCATGCAGACAACACTCTTCAGTGAGTAAGTTGTTACTGATAAACTTCTAAATTAGTTTGTGTCCAATTTGGGATATTTAAAATGAAGTCTGAAGAAGCACTAACAAAAACTTTTTTTCTTCAATTACAACATGTAAGCCATTCTTTTATGTTGCTACCACAGAGAGCTAAACTTCAGTGTTTGCCTATTTGGCTTTTTTGCCGTTTTGTACACTAAGTTTTGGTCACTTTGTCGTCCACGTAGGTCATGTTTTGTCAAATTGTGGATGGAGCAAATTAGGGTTGAACAATACATCCAACCCTCATCCTAATATCAGCGTATGCAATCAAGGGAATGTTTGGGTGCAATATTTGGGAGGAGGTAATATTTCCAGTATTATTGCAACTTTGCACGGCTAAAATACATTTGACTACCTGAATGGACTTTAACTTCTCTCAGTGGCTGAGTATTTATCGGTGTGTGAGATCCAAGAGAGTAGCAGTGGGAACAATGTGGAACGGTAAAGAAAAGTGGCGTATTAAAAGCAGAGAGTAATTATAATCAATCCTGATAACATCGCTTACAGCATCTGTATTTTCATGAACTATTTTTGCTGAAGGCATAGGTCAACTTTACCCATTGACGGCCCTTCAGATACAAGGATGCAAGTTTGTTTGCATTATACACATCTAAACATTGTTGAAGACGAGCCATTTTGGAATGTTGGAAGCCATTTTTAAAACTAAGGGTATACATACTTTAAGGAAATTAAAAAAAAAAAAAAAAGGACATGCATCCTAAAGAGATGATTTCCAAATTAAAGGTTTATAAAAATAAAAATAAGATTTTCTCCCCCAAGAAAGTTGACTCTAAAATACCCCTCCAAACATTGGAGAGGAATTTTATTAATAGCCACCGAGGACAGGAAGGCCAAAAACAAAATTGTAAATGCGGTTAATAAGTTAAATATAATTGGGTTCTGTAGGGAAAAAAATAAAAAAGTATCAGTTGATTTGGCCTTTACAACACTGGAGATGAAGAAGTGATCCTGAATCTTTCAGCTGTGCATCGCTACTTTTTATAACTTAGCATGTTTTATTTAAGATAGTTTACAGTTTCATGCACTATTAGTCAAAATACTCGTACACTATATTAAGACATGAGATTTGATGACATCTTAAATTCTTAAACTAGGGTTGTCAAAAGTATCGATACTCAAAAAAGTATCGATACTGAAATGCTGTATCTGGATAAAATACTCGTTTTTAAAAGTATCGATACAGTGCTACCACCAGTGGCACCTAAACAGTCATTCATCTAAAGTGCAGAATAGTGGAAAATGCACTTTCTGAACACTGTGTGATTGAATAATTCTGTGCACTTTTCAGTTTCACACTTTTTTTTTGTAAGAGGTGCAGCTGCTGAGAATTATTTTTGTTTCTTAACTGGTTTGGCTAGTGTCAATGCTATGTGTGCAAAGCATAACCGAGGAAGGAACACTTAATTTTAATTTTGTAAGTTTTTTCATCAAGCTTGCTTAATATTGTGCACAGCATACAACCTTTATTGTACTTATTTATTGTACTTTATTTATGAATGAAAATATTTCTGTAGAATTTTGGAGTCTTTGTTTTTATCCTTGTGGTATCGAAAATGGTATCGAGTATCGAATATTTTCCTTAGTATCGGTATCGAGTTGAAAGGTTTAGTACCGTGACAACCCTATCTTAAACTATAGGATCCAATCTGATGATGGACCAGCTGCTCTCACACACCAAACTTTAAAATACACGCAGCCACAAAAGTGTTGGCAAAAATGTCCTTCTACCTAATTCACCTTTCTCATTATCACAGACAGCAGGAAGAGCAGAGATGGAAAAAAGTCTGTCACTAATTAAGTGAAGGGATAATATAAGTGTTCAAAGTTTGACTTGACCCAAATACCTGCAGCCAGGAGATATGAAGAGGGCCTGAAAGGTAAAATGACTCAAACTTATTCTATTGCTTTCCTTTACAACTAAGGCACTAATACTAAGAAATTTAGTGAGTCCAAAGAGGAAAATGGCTTCATTTAATAAAAGATTAGATAAATAGATCTCATAATTAGGTTATATGCATCTTCCCCACAATGATTAGAATAAGTAAAAGTTGTATTTTATTTTGACAAAATCAGTCAAATCTAAATCTGAAAAAATGTGAAGTATTTTTGCAAAAACATTGCGACATCCTGGCTATGCCTGGTAGATGATTTCTGTAAAGCATAAAGGTTTCAAAAGAGCACAGGCTTGCTCCTTGTATTTCATGAACCATCCCATAAACCTGGACACACAAGCCTTCAGGGTGTGTTTATTCGTTCAGCGAGGGAGGCCAGGAGGTCACTCCCAGTGGATCGAGCTTCCAGGTTACCATTCATGTAGAAAGAAACTCTGCACTCTAAGCACACAGCGCTCTTTCATCCTGTTTTCTCAAAGGTATCACTGTAACATTTCACCCACAGCTTTACTCTGGTTCCTCTCTGATTTACAGTCTGCTCAGTCTCATCTACACCCTTTCCTCTTCCCATTTACATCGTTTGCTTCAGTTTTTAGGAAATGTTGAATTGTGAATGTTTTCAAATAATAAAGAGACATATTGATCAATGGCATCAAGTGATCTCAGTATTTAAATAAAAGTTCTGTTCTTGCAGAGACGTCTTGTTTCAGAGGTCACCTGCAGGAATACAGTGCAAGGAAAAGATTGATTCATGGGTTTTTGCTCATTAGGCATCACCAAAAGAAAACAATTAGAAGGAACGACTCTCTAAAGCAGGCCAGACCAAACTAATGAGTGAATACTGGGTTATAAGACAGAATGTTTTAGTTGAAAACCCTCCTGCTGGTTTTTCAGTCAGCGGGGTGGAGAGTTCATATTTCTGATGATGTGGCAGAAGTCTCTAGCTTGCCATACAGTTTTCCAATGCTTTCAGGAGTTCAGTTATCAAATGAGGGGTTCCAATAACAGTGAGCATCACCAGACAAAAAAACAAACTTCACTTGAATCTAGAAAACCACCTAGAATTGTCACTTCAGGTGAGCGAGTATTATACTGGAAAAAATCCAATTCTAGATAAGTCATTTTTTCTTAAAATAAGTGCATTGTTCTTGAATTAAGAAGGTAAAAGAGACATTTTTCAAAGAAAATTTACATTTAAAATAAGAAAACACAATTGCATTTTTGAAAGCACATTTTGGACAAAAGAAAATCGTTTGGTTTGAGAGGGGCGTAAAGGAAGCCATCTATGTCAAGGAAGAAAAACCAACCTTAAAGGGGTCATAGAATGCAAAACCGAGTTTCCTTTTTAATAGATAAATAACGATAGTTCAGTGGGTGAAATGGACGTACAGAGAAGTTCAAACCCCATCAACACCTCCTTTCTCTGCAAATCTCACAATTCTAAACTTCCACCATAAAACGGGCGAATCCATACAAAGCACCGAGTTGACATCAAGTTGGGTATGTTGCCTTATTTGGTTCTGGCCTGTACTTTTGTCAAGCCCCGAAATTGACATACAGACCAGCCCACTGGTTCACGGCCCATGAATAGAAGTAGATGTAAGATACCAGTTTAGCCATTTGGCCTACAGTTGGGTTTACTTCTACAAGAATTACAAAGCAGGCAGTTTCTCTATTGAAAATGAGTTGCTGGGCCGCTGACTGGACCGGACCGGGCATTCGAACCGAGCCATCAGCTCCGGGGCTGGTCCGGGAACCCCGGTGGACGGGGGCAAGGAGCCAGGCTGGGACGGAGCAACCAAACCCGACCCGGGGACGGTATGTTACCCAGCGCATGCCTAACCGTGCTTCACCGCACCTGCCCAGTAAGGCATGCGGGAGGTAGCATGGGGTAACTGGTGTAGGGTCGGGTTCTGTTGCTTTGTCCCGGAGCGACCAGCCGCGGAGCTGAAGGCTTGGTTCAATGCCTGGTGTGTTTCGACTACGTGCTGCACTGTAGTCGACCAAAACCCCGACGATTTAGAAATTCCCCACCGGACATTTTTTTAGGTTTGAAAAGTAGGACATGTCCGGGAAAAAGAGAACGTCTGGTCACCCCACCATATC
>NW_015150634.1:873461-899839 GCF_000732505.1 Cyprinodon variegatus | reverse complement strand
GATTTCATCCTGGACACTACAGAAAATGGGCTTAAAGTGTAAAAAACCGAACTTCTCCTTTAAGCAATAAAAGCAATACCAGTTCTGTTAAAAAAATTTTGTTGCATCGTCTTTCCACCAAATAACTGAAAAGTATCGATAGTGGTATCGATAAAGACTCGGATCGATAAGGAGTATCGATAAAGGTATCGATATCAATAAATATTAACGATCCCCATCCCTACCAATGACCAGACTTGAATTTAACTTGAGCCAGTTCACTTAGAGACTAGTTAATGTAAACAGAAGTTTAAGCTTAAAACACAGAACAACTATTTATTTCACTGTAAACTTTTGACTAGACTAGGACAAGACATTTCAGTCTTATAGGTTGATCTCAAAAGAGAACTTTAGCCCTGATCTTTAAAATGTCCTGAACCCAAATGAGATGCAAAGACCCACGCACTATTCCTCTGGCTTGTTGAAGTCTCTTGTTGTGTATGGGTTATATACTTGGCCATTTGAATCATGATGAGTGTGCTTGTGTAATTTCTTTGGAACGAGTTTCAGGACCGAATGGTAGATGCTTGGAAGCAATGGCTTTTCCTTTTTAAAAAAGATGGCTTCCTTCATCCCTCTTTCAAGCAATCTGTTCTCTTTGAAATACAATTTTAGAGAAATTACTCAAGCACATGCATCAGGATTCAAATAGCCAAACATATAGATTGTTTGCTAGATCTGACCCATTTAACACAGAAATGCTTCCTGCGCCAAACAGCGCAGGAACTTCCTCTGCGATAAACCAGATTTCTACCCATACCATCATTCACTACAATTACCGGCAACAATTTTCGCATGTTGCTAAAATAAATTAACTTAATTCTGCTGTTTTGCCTGTGTGAGGGTGGCTTGTATTTTCTTTCTCTTTAAGACACTGCAGCATTGTGTCTAATAGCATGAATCCACAGATCCAATCAGAGGGGTAAACAAAGAAAATGGCGGATGAGGTCAGTGAAGAAGCGTTTAACACACCTGTAACCAAAATCACATCAGTTAACCCTGTGAAGCTGAGCGACAGCAGAGATTAAGCTGAGCGAACAGAAACTGTGGGTATTATCCAAAGTAACACATCCAACCTCCACCACCTACAGCACAACCACGCTGTTGAGTTCAAAGATGTGCAAAAGGCTCCATTATCTTTATGCAAAAATCTATGCAAGAGAGACTTTATTCTCCTATTCGATGAGACATTTCTGAATGTTTAAGCCTGAAAGGGTACAAGACTTTAATATTTAATTGAAAGTAATGTGTACTGTGTGATGTGATTTCTTCAATAAATGAATTATAGATACCTCAGTTGCATTTCCTGCACATGCCATTATTTCTGACAGAGGAGCAGGAGCATACTGTGCATTTATCGTTATCGAGGTAAAACTGCCCAATTTATTGTGATATTGATTTGAGGTCATGTCGCCCAGCCCTACTTCCACAGTAAATGAAGGAAAATGGGCTACGAGGTTACAGATACATCAGCGTTGAACTACTGAGGTGTCAGTCTGCTTATCAAGCAATGTTTTAGTTGTGAAAGGTCAAATAAAAAGATTTCTTTCAGCAAAAATGTACATAATGTCTCTTTAATACATTAGAAAATAAAATTCAAGACTTTTCAAATCATTCTTATTCTTACAAATCGGTGACAGTCGACATCTAACAGCTGTTCATCCAGCAGGATGCTTTACTACGTTATGCCTGGCAGCTTTAGCTGCACCACTAAAACGCCACCGATTCCTGACAGTAAGAATGGAGTGTTTGTACGGCAGCACAAATGGCCCAAATAGGGTGTGATCTGAAAGTGTCTAAACTTAAACAACAGGGTAATTAAAATTATCTGAGAAATAAAGGTATAAGCACATTCAAAACTGAAATATGAATCATTAAATGTGGCATGTTTTGTACTTTGAAAGATGAACATCGTTCCACCTGGTACAGGCCTCCAGGGTTTACACTTTATTCAGTTATCTAATGACCGTAGAGCAGAGCAACATCCAGGTTTAGCTTAGACCTCGTGTTATTACTTATGCATGGGTTCCCTTTTGCAATCTGGTAAAAGGTTTTGAGTGATGCATAAATTCCTTTTGTGCCCAACATTTTCCCAGTTTATGGCTCATCAGCATGGATGGCATGTAAACAAAATACAAGTTTCTGTGTATCTTGAGAACCCTAAGGCACTACCCTGTGAAAGACTAGATCTTGTGATGAAAAAACAAAAGCTGAAGTTACTAATTTACAATAGTAGGATCAAAGACAAACGTTCACCCACTTTGAGAATAAAACCAACACTAAGAGAAGCTTCAGAAAGTGGCAGCTGGTGCGTGAGGACTAAAATCAGTCAGCTTCACAGAAGAAGTCTGCAGACAAATGATATCCTTTCCTTCCCACTCTGCATGGATTATGTCAGGGATGATATACAACAGTTACCAATCAGGCGTAATATCATAAGCATAAGACAATAAACAGCAGATTCTATGATGCATGCGTCCGTCAGTAGATGGGCTAGTGTAGCTCAGGGTACTGAAGATATAATGAAGGTTCGGATCAGAAGGTTTTAAGGGCTGGTTATACTCCCCGCAGGAGTGTGTCGCAGGTATGATGCAGACATTTTTGATTTATGCTCAATATTGAAGCGTGGTCTGTACTATGTTATTCAACGCCACAACGAAAGAGGGACAATCATCAACTAGCTGTGGGTCTAGATACGGCCTAGGCGGTTAGGAAGTGGGGGCAAGTTTGTGCGACAACGGAGGGACATGAGGGCGACAAAGAGTGGGGATCCAGGTGGAAAAAGGGTCCCGGTGTTCTCGCGCATCTCGCCGGTATGGTACCAAACAGGTAATATGCATAGTGTAGAGCCTATGTAGATTTGACCAATCAGAGCCCTCCTGTCCGAGGTCACCTACAGTTTTGGAGAGGTGCAGCAGAGTGTCTGAGGAATGGGCGGGGGCGTATCTGTGTTCACTGAGACACACGCAGACGACCTGTTTTCTGAGTATAAACCAGCCTTTAGAATCCACTGTGGATTGTAGTTAGATTTGGACCTAGTCTGAGCAATCATGTTTATTATGACAGCAGAGTCAGGTGCATGGGCACGCCTTACCTGGAGGAAAACTTTGCAATAGAATATATAATGGGAACAAGTCAAGCCAATAACACGGTCTAGAAAATGTTTGGCTTACAAAACTTTGGATTTTATTTATAAAAATACTACTCCACCTAGACCCACCTTTGAAAAAGTTGTAATTAGCTGTGTTTTCTACCACCTTGTGTAGTTTGGTGTTGTCAGCTTGTTATTGTGTCAAAACAGCATACGATGTCAGATCAGCATACATTGTTCTAACACACATGCGCAACAGAGAATTGTTGCCACACTGAATTTTAGCAGCAGTGTACCGACCAGCAAACATGTTTTATTTTAACTTTTAAAAGGGAAAATCAGCTTTAATTATACTGTTCTTTCTAGGATGTTGAAATGGCCAGACATAACTGAAGTTTCAGGGATGTTGAGAGAAGAAGCCTCTATAGATAAAATCATATCAGTCCATTTAAAATAAGTTACTTTAGTAGTAAAATAAATGCAGGATTTTAAATTTCGTTACATGTTTTTTAATTTTAAAATCGTAGAAAACATTGGCTGTGGTTTATATTGTGATTCTGGATTAATTCAGATAGTTAGATAAAAAACTAAGTGTATGCTGATCTGACAGTGTATGCTGTTCTGACACGACCAGAATGGTGGAAAAGCTGCACAGAGAATAAAAGCTGCAGACATTGAGATGAGCATGAGATTTTCCAAATGGATTATACGTGCCTCGAGCACAACCCAACCTTAAGTGACCTAAAATAATGTTTACCATAATATGCTTGAAAAGGAAAATAAAATCCATGTTATACGCTGCTGTATGGAACTGCAAAATATTTGGTCCATGTGGATTTAGTGTTCCCCTAGATGTATAGCATGTCGTTTTGTCTGTCTTCCTGACTTTTTGTTATTTTTTTGGAAAGTGACCAAAGGGAAATACATTTTATTTACTTCATGCACACTTGATTTACAAGAAAAGCAGAGTTTTCAAAAAAATATCAGAAGTATCACAGAAGGTATTAAGGTATCATTAGTACATGAGTGTGATATGTTTAGAGGCATCACAGGGACGTTCATCTCTGGTGCTCCTTGTTTTAGACATTTCCTTGTTGTCCCAAATGTTAGGGGATCATTTTTGTTTGAATCGGGTGTGTTGAATTAGGGACATTTAAACCAGACTTGCGAATTACCAAAGAATAGTAAAGGTTGTATATAGGGCTGAAACTATTAATCGGATGAATCATGATCAACTAATTTAGTAACCGATTAATCGTTAACTGGAGAATAGAGAGTCTAATTTGTAGCTTTAGTTGAGCAATGCATCTTGAATGGCAATTATACCAAAATGGTTTTAAAAATTAAGCATTTGGCATTTAAGAAAAAAAATAAAAACATTTTTGCATCTGTCAATGTGCTCTATCGAGAACTCCTTAAATGAAAACGTTTTAGTTTCACCTTATTTCATTTCATAATTTCTTTAGGGACCTTTGGCTATCTGATTATTAATCGATTACTCATAAAATTAATCAACAGTTTAATCGATTTGCAAAATAATCATTAGTTGCAGCACTAGTTCTATATCTAATTAGTTGTTTGTGACAGAAAATGTGTTGTATGCAGCCAGTAAGCATAAGGAAAGAATCAGGGAGGGACTGAGCAGCAGTTGCCAGGGCCACAGTGGGTTCTGCAAATCAAGGCATGTAAGAATGAGCCTGGAAAACACAAGGCAGCAAAGTTTATACTCTACAGACCTTTAAATATGGAAAAAGAGTTATCCTTGAATCGTAAAATATTGCCATGGTTTTAGATCAAATCAAATAAAAGAAAATAATCTAATCCTTTTTCTCCTATGGTTGTCAGTACGGTATAACAAAAAATAATGTGCTGAGGGATGTCTTAAGCCGTTTAGTCAAAGACGGTGCCCCTCTCTGCCCCCTGACAAAACAAAATCCAGAGAAGCCACTGCATCTGCTAAATGTGGAGATGTATGGATGAGGGATCACGGACTATTTTTGGATTAAGAAATTTAATAGCAGACCAAGGAGAACTGGTTTTTCTTTTCTTCATCAGGGTTATTCAAAAAATCAACCAAAATGGAAAAAAAAAATAAAAATACAAAGTCTAGTGGATTGTTTTTTTTTTTTCTTTTTTGGAATGAAAAATTTTTTTTTTTTTAAATAGCGCAGCTTTAAGAGGTCCAAAACCAGCCATCAAAGGTAGCCTTACTCAAATCATCACCCATAGAGCCTCTTTCTCGAATGAGCTGAAATTTGGTCCCAGTAGGCATGGGCGGTTTTAGACAGGGGCCAACAGGGGCTGGTATCCCTTTAGATCATGTCTTGGCCCCTGTTATGGCCCCTGTTCTAAAGACATAATACTAAAAGAAATTCTTATGATGGTATGCGCTGGAACAGACATCTTATCTTTAAAAAAAATCTGTTTTACTAATTATTTAAAACAATAAGACAGCAGCTTCAATGGTATTGCGATAGGATCATCTATGTGTAACATTTTCATCTCCTAAATGTTTTTTTCAAAACAAAAACAAATACTTTCCTTTTTACAGCTGAAATTATCTTTTTTTTTTTTGTTATTTAACTTTAACTTAAATTAAGTTTTCATCTGCTAATTTTTTTTTAAACAAATGAAAAATAATTTTTACAGCTGAATTGATCAGTTTTTCTCCCGTTCTAATTCAGAATTTTATAGAAACACTGTCATTTTTAACTTAAGTCAAAAATATGTAAAATTCCTAAATTCTGAATGCATATTGACCTGATAAGAACAGAATTTTAATTAAACCTAATTGAATAGAAATGTCACTTCAGGCAGCTCTCTTAATATATTTGACCCCTTGCCCTGTTTTCCATTATTTCATGCTTTTCTGTGCCCCCATGAAAAGAGATAGGTTCCCAGTTTTCATTAGCTAATTTTTTTTTCAAAACAAATAGTCTAATTTTTACAGACTAATTAATTTTTTTTTTTTAGTTCTCGTTCTGATTTTATTAAAAAAAAACAATATTTTTTGCTTAAATTAAGTTAGAAATATGAAAAATGTATAAGTTCTGAATGTATATTGACCCAACGTTCCAAATAATAGCTTTATTTGATCTTTTAGATATTTATGTAGCAACTGGATTTTGATTTTTTACGATACTCAAAATGAACATTTTCAAGCCAAATATAAATATTTTCAGTTGGAAGACATATCATTTTAATTGAACCTAATTGAATGTAAATGTTTTGTTTTACTTCAATGCAGCCCTCTTAATATGTTAGAATCCCTTGCCCTGTTTTCTCTATCATTTCATGCTTTTCTGCGCCCCCATAAAAAAAACAACACCGGCCCCGTCCTGGCCCCCTCATACATTTGGTCTAGGACCGCCACTGCCAGCAGGGGCAGCAGGAGAAAAACTTCACCTACAGAGAAACGAACCAATAAATGGCCTCGTCTCCCTGAATGCAGCCAATCAGCGGCTGTTTATTTATCTCGCGCCGGCGGCGGAGAGCCTTTCAGGTGTAGCAGCGCTGCTGGAACCGTATTCAGGACCGAGGTTTACGTCCAAAATCCTAACGAGTGCCTGGATAGGGTTTCCATGACTGACAGTAAAAAAAAAAATAAAAATAAAGGCTTAATAAAAAAAAAAAATTATGTAAGCTCACCTTAATCTCACGATTTAAAACTTCCCATAAATGGAATATTCGGCTTTAAATAATAAAAGGGGGAAACAGTTCAAAAGAAGCGGAATCTAAATTGCGCAATTGGCGGGGGGCGTAACTCCCCCTCTCTCCAAAAGTTGCAAAAAACGCCTAAAACATAAATTCTTCTCTGAACTACTCAAACAACGCAATGACACCAAATACAGAAAGTTTCTATAATTAAAAAAAAAACAACAAAAAAAACGCCCAAAGAAGTTTATAGAGATAATAAAAGCCAGAGGAACCGGTGTTGTAATGAAGCAGAGTTTAGTGATTAGGAGCGGAGCCTCCAGCATCCTATTACCGAGGCTACTCTGTTGCATAACGTCTGCTGACACCTGAGAGACAAGCGACACCACCTGGGATTAAAGCTGCGCTCCCCCCGTTAGAAAGCCGGTCAGACACCGAGGCGGGAAAAAAAACCCACATCCAAACCTGCCGCCACTAAAACAGGCAGCGGTTACATTCTGCCAAACAACTTGTAAAAACCTCAAAGAACAAACATTGAATCCCCGCTCATATCAGCGGCGGTACGCAGATCAAACTCACCTCTACACGCCAACCGGCTCCGCGGAGGATGGAAGGCGCTGTCACCTCCTCCTGCTGCTTTATTCTTTCCTCGGCGGGTAAAAATAGAGCCTTCGCTTTCCCGTTAGAACCCCCCCGCCCCCCCGCGCTGTTTACTGGATGAGGAGCGCTGCAGAGAGCTCAGTGACAGCACGGCCGCTCTAATTCCTCTACCCGTTTCCCACGACAGCAGAGGAGGCAGGCAATATGGCTGACAAACTCACCGCTGAGGCGTGGTGAGCTCAGTCTTGCAGATTCACCCTCCCTCCCTCTACCCGGTGGCTCAAACTGCAGGTCTGCTGGCTGCTAACTAGGGGCTGCAAACTTTCTCATACCCAATAAGGACAGACTTACACCTAACTGGCCCCTCTGCTAAATGCAGGGGCGCCGCCAGGAATTTGTGGCCCCATGAAACACATTATAATACCCCCCCCCCAAAAAAAATGTATGCAGGCTTTAAAACTGCTGTAAAGATGCACTGAAGAGTATCATTTACATGTTCAATGTAATTTTTCATTTCTACAAACGAAAATTATCAGAACAAGAAAACGTTAGATATATGTTAAATAAAACCTTTAAAAAAAACTTGAATGGTGAATTTATTCATGCTTTGTTTCCCTTTCCCTCAATCAAGGGTCTTTAGAATCTTCCTAGCTTGTCCCCCTAATACGGCGCCCCTGGCTACATTTATTTTGAAGAAAATAACCCTTTTATTTTATGAAATTTGTAACTCTTTACTTAAGTTTTGAGTGAATCACTATATAAACTTTAACAATTGTCCTATTTGGTAATCATTCAGAAGTGTGCAGCTTTTTTGTTTCAGATTAGGTGGAGGAGGTGTAGTTAATAGCACTCTAGAATTAGGCATAATCCCCTAATATCAGTGATCATATCCAGGGTGGTACTGTATAAACATGGGCGGTTCTAGACAGGAGCCAACGGGGGCCAGTGCCCCTGTAGATCATGTCCTGGCCCCTGTTATGGCCCCTGTTCTGAAGACATTATACTCAAATAAATTCTTATGATGATATGCGCTGGAATCAACATGGTTACTGATAGGTCCTTTGGATCTATTCCACTTTTTTTCTTTAAAAATTTCTGTTTTACTAATTATTTAAAAACAATAAGGTGATAGCTTCAGTGGTTTTGGGATAGGATCCCAGTGCTAAATGTTTTTTTTTCATTCCAAATAATAGCTTTATATGATCTTTTAGATATTTATATAGCTACTAGATTTTTGCGACTCTGAGCAGTCGTTCCAAACAATCCGTTCTCTTTATTTGTAGACTCTCTCTTGGCTGCACTGCTTCCATTAATATATATTTTTGCCCAATCAGATTTCAGCATAAGTGTGTTGCTATGTCAATCAAATCTGCCCAGGGCCTTCAGAATTAGCAGTCCTGGCTGATGTTACCTTAACAATATTGAAGAATATTTTCTTCAATCAATTAATCACACTTTTGTTTATTAGATGTTTGAGATCAGCCTGTTTTCCAGTGTAGTCCTGTTTCTCTGACTGTGACTGGCTGGATGTGCTCTGTTCATCCTCTTACAGGGGAGTTGGCTCAGAGCTCAACTGACTGGCTGTGTGTTTCCTGGATGGGGCCGCCTTTTACAGCTGCTTTTTGTATCTCTGCTTCTGTCTCCTTGAACCCCACTCAGCCTCTGCAGATGGCCGCTCACACTGAGCCTGGTTCTGCTGGAGGTTTCTTCCTGTTAAAAGGGAGTTGTTTCTCTCCACTGTCGCTGCAAGCATGCTTAGTGTGAGGGATTGCATTCGAGTCAATGAGTTGATGCAATTAATTGGTTTTCCTTAGATAGAAAACTTTAAATCAATTTGACTTTATGATCTAGTAACTGTTAAGTGCCTTGAGATGTTTGTTGTAAAGCTAAGGGAGGCATGTATATGAGGGGCCCCAAAGTAGAACCTTGAGGAACGCTTCATGTGATCTTTCTGGTCTTTGATTTAAAGTTCCCTACTGATACATAGAAGTCCTTGTCCTTCAGGTAGGACTTAAGGGACTTAGTGCTGTACCAGAAATGCCGGCCCAGTTTTCCAGACACTTTTATAAAATCAAACGATCAACAGTATCAAACACTGCACTGAGGTCCAATAAAACCAGCGCTGTGAATCTTCCAGAGTCGGAGAACTGGCGTAACTTTCTGAAGGACTGGTGTGGACCACCAACTTTGGGCATGGTGGGGACAGTCCCCACCAATAATTTCCACTTTTTTCCCCCTTTCCGCTGATTTGCTTCAGCCAGCAGTAACTAGGGTTGGGTGCAGCTGTCTGTGTTCAGAGAGTTTTCAGTCCGTGTTTTCTCCTCGCTCTGCCGCTGCTCTCGATTCCCACCTTTAGGTGAAATATCATCAGATCTGTCGCTTTGGGACGTTCACTGCGTACAGAGTAGCTACAAGGATGAGAAGAGATACCTGATATAGCAAGCCATTTAACATACACGCTGTTTAATCTGACCCTTTATGGCAAGCCTTTTTAACATAAATTCCCAGCAGCACTCAGTGAATTTTAACTGGCAGCTACTCCGATATATGTTTAAATAAAAGTTAGGAGACTGGTTGGTTAAAAAAATCAGAGATGCCACCGAAAAATCCGTTAATTACACATACAGACCTTTTTCAGCTAAAACTGGCAGCAGATTGTACATTTATAAGAGTTAAAAAAGCTTGGCTTCTAGGGACCATACTTAGAGTTGCAAAGTCTTTGCAGGTCTTTTTAATGAGTTTATCAGCTTCTGTGATAGAAAGGTTTGTTGACCTGTCGACTTTGGCAAATAAGGCACGGACATTGTTGATGTTTTTGTTGATAATCTCAGAGAAGAAAGATTCTCTTGCATCTTTTAGTGGTAAATTAAATGTGTAAGATTTCTCTTTATAGATTTCATTGTGGACTTTGAGTCCTTTCTGTCTTCACATCTGTTCGGTTTTTAATTTCTCAGTGCTGGAGCATTTCTGCATAGAGGTTCAATCTTCCCAGAGACAATTTTCACTTTAACTGGAGTAATGGAATCAATGATGCCTGCAACTTTAGAAAGAAAATGATCAACCAGCTCTTCTACTGTGTTACAGGGTAGACTGGAAGAGGAAGGGTAAATCTGGGTAAAGTTTTTGTTGTACTGTCCATGACAAACACCTTCTTATAACATTTTTTTGGTAATTAAAGCAGTTGGAAAAGTTAACAGAAAAAAATGGTCTGATAGGGCGACATCAGTTACAGAAATATTAGAAATATTTAGACCTTTATTAATGACCAGGTTCAAAATATGTCCTCTTTTGCATCTTTGTCTTCAGGGTTGTCAACATGTACATTAAAGAACTTCTACAAAGACAGAGGGATGGATCTTGTTCATGAATAATTATCAACTCTGGTGAGTGTGATATATTGTATTTCCATGCTTTATGCACCATTCTATCTGGTAAATCAATGCATATTGAATCTGAACAGCTCTTGCTCCTGTATTTGTTGTGGAGCTGTGGTTATATAGTAGAGAATTGCGGTTGTCTTAACTGGGCTTCTTGCTTAATTTACCTCAATATTTACCCTCACACTAATTTTCCCCTTGGTTATACCTGCGCTTGTTATATTTCATATTTAAATAATATTGTTTGTTTCTTTTATTAATATGTAAAAGTGTCTCATATTGTTGCAATTTGCAAATATGCAACACTTTGTATTACCAAAATAGCATGTGCATTTCCTCAGTGCCAGTTATTGCACTTTGAGTGAAAAGAACCCTTTGTCAAGTTCTTGTTTCTTTTAGAACTTGTCTCTCAAAGTGTACGTTATTATATACCCATATACATATACACAAATATTCATACATTATATATAGATTCAGACATCAAGGGGTTAAGAAGAGTGGTGCATACTGAAGGCCTAAATACCAGCTGCACCGCCCGCCACTATCTGCCATGGTTCTCTTCCTCTGCAAAACATTGCACTATTGTTCTTTATTGCTCTAACATCCTCTTACAATTTACATTTGTTTATTCCAAATTATATATTTCCACATTTATTTAAGTCATGAATGTTTGTCGAAACCAATTGTGTTTGCATTTAATCCATAATACTTTAGATCTGACTGTGTGTTTAGAGTTCTATCCCTAAGTTGCCTTAAAAAAATCTTCATATAGGTGTATGAATGAGTGAATGCGCCTGGCTGGATTTCAAGTCTTCTGAAACTTTTTTCCCAAGATGATTCTATATTTAGAGAAAGTATTCCAGCCTTTGAGATCCCGTTTTCTACACCTTTTAGGTAATTCTCTGATTTAACATAGCTGAGTCAAATAATCAGACCATTAGCAAGACAGAAAAACCTGCCTTGATCGAAATATCTCTAACTGAAGCTCTGAGCTCCTGTCCTTCACCTTTCGTGGGATCAACAGTAAACACGCTATCCAGGGTTGGAAAACTCATATGATAAATTCAGATAACCTTCAGTTTTATGGACATTAATAAAAGTTTGACATGCACATGCATGATGGTCAAATCGATAGTACAGCCTTAGAGAAAATAAAAATAAAAATTGTTATTAATGTAGGGAATTGCAGAGGCTTTCTCTTACAAAAACTAAAACCTATGAAGGTGTTTACATCTGTGCGACACACAGTACATCTCACAAAATTATGTCCTTTTTATAAACTCCGTGAGGTAAGGAGTCTATTCTGTTTGTAGAGCAAAGGATTGTGGGAAGTCTTATAGTTCTGGTGGAGGCTAAGGACATCAGGTCGTCTGTATGCTAAATGCATTGACGCAAGGAAGCATACTGCTTCATGGTCCTAACTCATTTTAAGAGTGAACCATCCTACAATCAACTTTGGACAGATTCTATATTCCTGCTGCCAGAAAAAATAAAAATACATAAATAAAAATTGTAAAATATACGAAAACCAATCCTTTCACCCGCCCCTTGTACTCCGGGGCGGGGTGGGTGGCTTCATCATCTCAAGCTTGGGTCTTCTACCAGGTGGTTAAGGGTTCTTCGCAGTAACATAGCCTTCCCTAAAACTATGCATTTCTGGACTGAAATGTCTGATGTTTCTCCCGGTGTCTTTTGGAGCTACTTCAGTGAAGGATTACTGCCCCTACTGTAGCGCTCACATAACCACAGGAACTACAGTTGCCTTCTGGGCTCTTTGTAGTTCTTTCCTGAGACCTTGGTATTTCTCTAATAGCATAATATGTATATACTGTATATGTTGCATTGCAAAAGTAAAGTGAAGAACCCCTATAGAGCACAATATCCAGCATGACAGAAATGTTTAGAAGCCAAAATCAAGGTGACATGGAAAGAAGTAAGCCAACACTCTGCCATGTTGGTTTGTAGTTTTTTAACCACATGCAGAATCACATGGAGAACCAGTGAATTTTTAATGTTCTAGCAACAACAATTCTTGAAGCAGAGAACTGCAGGAAGTCAGTTGAAGTTTCTGATTGTTCTAAGGGGAGAAAACTGACTGATCAGGAAGGAGCTGTTTAATGAGAACTGATGACTGATTGATTTGCTTACTTGACAGATGAAGGGGAGGCAGGATGGACCTGTAGGGTTTGATGCAGTGTGTTTTGCAGACACTACTCCAGAGGTCCAGGAGAATGTGAGTGAGATCCAAGAGCGTTGGTACATGCAAGAGACGTCACATTGCGACTGTCGTCTCCCTATATATATATGATTTAATTTGCAAACATAGATTAGACTGAAAGGTTATCAAAAAAAAATAGATGGGGTTCGGCAGCTAAGCTAAAAACTAGCTTCCTGTCGATATTTAAAGTTAAAGAATTATGAACAAAAGTCAATAAGATAACTCATATAATATAAACTTAACAATTTAGATACTTTTTTGGTTCCTTCTCTAATTATAGAGCCATTCCAAAATGTATCTGGCAACTCTTTCTGCTGCAGTTTTATTGCTGTGACATTTTGCTCAAAAACAGATTATAACAGTGATCAAACGTATTTTAATTCTCATGTTTTTTCCTCAACTCAGAAGGCGGCACAGGTCATCTACATGTAGAATTGTTTGCAGAAGCTCATCATAATAAAGGCTTTAAACAGAACCCATGCGGTTGTGAGGAGGAGAATGTATCATCTCTGGGCTGTGAGTCACCAGCATGCAGCTTGCCTGAACCTGAACACATGATAAAGAACAAAAGCCCACAGACGATATGGGATCTCTAAAATGTTTCTAGAGATTTTATTTTTTATCTCACTTCTAAGGAATGTATGATACTTCACCTGCAATGCAAATAGAAACCAAAACTGAAAGCAGCTGGTAGAGCTTAGAGCATCATGGGAGGACTGAATTATCTGTGTGTGTTCTATTTGAATATCTGTAACTCAGTCATTACTGATACTGAAGGAAATAAACATGCTGTTAGAAAACAAATGATTCAAATAATTGAATTTCTGCCCCTTTTTACATTAACAAACCACAATACATTATTTTTTAGATTTAATGTGATGAACCAGCCAACAAACTAGTTTATTGTTGTGAAAGTTGAATTCAGCTCCCCTTTCTCTTATACAGCTAAAAATATCAACTGCAATAAATTTGTCAATAAAATAGTAAATACAGTCTACTTATTGACTTTTTACCCATTTGTTATTTATGAAGATCTTTTTTAAATAATGCTTGTAAAATACATTTACATGGATTGTTATAATGTGACTAAATATAGGAACTGTTTAAAGAACATGATTGCAGTTATATTTAAAACATTAATTAAATTGGTCATAAACAAATCTCTGGTTGCATATTAGAGAATTCCTAGGAAACTAAGGAGGAACTAATTGGTACTTACCCAGTACTTACAGGGAATCACCTAGCCTTATCATGGGACTACTAATTAGTTACCAAGAAAAGAACTACGGTAGTAACTTATTCGGAACTAATTATTATTTTCACTTTACTTAAAGGTACACAAAATCATCAGTTAATGGCCACATAGTGATTGGTATGATGCTTGACTCCATTAATTCAATAAAATAAACTTGGCAATAGTTTGGTATTCAGTAAGTTATAGACATTGTTAAGATGAGGGCAGTGCATGACCAACTCAACATGTCTTTTATCAACAGATTCACAAAAATGAGAACCTGTGAAATAAGTTATTGACAGGAAACTGGTTTTCCTCAAAGATTTAGGGTTCATTCCTTGGTAGCTCTACATCAGTTTCTGATTAGTTGCTCTGTTTCTACCAGGTAACTAAGCAGCAGTCCCATAATGAGGGTTGGGTGTACCCCAGTAAGTAATGGTAAACTATTCGTCTCTTCCTGATTAGTTCCTTAGGTGTTCTCTGGCAGTTAAACAAATGTAGTGTACTCTATTGTAAAGTGTTATCACATATAAAAATATTGTATTTCTAACTGCAGACAACTTTGCAGCAATCCTCCATTACAGGTGATTGCATGGAACCTTCCCTGCCTGATATCTCTTAATACTGTTGACATTCTTTCAACACGTTTCCTGTTCTGGTCTTCGTCTTGTCAATGGAACAACCTCTCGCGTTCTCTTGTGTGTGTTCTGTCAGCCATTTTAGGAAGCAATCTATTACATTAAATGGGATTACAATAATCTCTGCACAGCACTCAGTTGACACAGCTGCTGGCCTTACTGTCTGAAAGAAGCTGTTTGATAGTTATTCATGTCATTGAAGTAAAAGGAAAATGATAATCCAATTAAGAACATCTATATATTCAGAAATGTGACCCCCTACTTAAACCAGTATACAGCCAATTTCAGAAACAAGAATATACTCATTTGATTATAATAACCTGTAAGTACAGGTCCTTCTCAAAATATTAGCACATTGTGATAAAGTTCATTATTTTCCACAATGTAATGATAAAACTGGAACATTCATATATTTAAATTAATGGCACACTAGCTGAAATATTTAAAGTCTTTTATTGTCTTAATATGGATGTTTTTGGCATACAGCTCATGAAAACCCCAAAATTCTTATCTCACAATATTAACATATCAGGAAAACACATTTACTAATGTGTTTTAATAACTATCGGCAGGAAAGAATTGAGACCGACAGAAGTGCAAGCTTGGAAATAGCATAAATAATCTATATCACATGTTCCATGTAATGCATTAAGCTTCTTAAATAAATTTACTTTTTTTTTTACAGCACGAGTGGCTCGTTTTTGTATGGACAGTAGGTTGACAGGAAAGGGGGTATGAGAGAGTGGGAGAGACATGCAGCAAAGGCCAGATTATTCGAACCCCGGTTGCCCAGTCGAGGGCCTCCATACATGGGGGCTAATCACTGCACCACCAAAGCACACCCATATGTTGCACTAATACACACATTACAGTAATTCTAGCACATGTCAATATGTAGATGTGACAAACTAGCATAAAAATAAAACTAAAGTACATTTGTAACAATTTAAACTGTCATTTGATATTTTCTTGGTGAAAAATAGGCTGTAAGATATTAAAGGTTTTCTACTATGCAACACTGACATCTTCTGGCCAAGTACCATATAACAGCTGTTTATTAATCTCAATGGAATCTTGGAATATAAAAAAAACCACAGAGTAAACCTTGTCTTTGATCCTTTCCAGATAGTAAGGAAGGGAAAAAAAAGTTCAAGCTATATCTGTTTTCTATAAGTCATGGTCTGCTATACTTTGTTTTGTGTGGTTGCTAATAAGTCTGATCCATTTATCCCCATTTAAAGATCAACTTAGGTGTAAAGCTATGGAATGCTTACATGTATAAACTACATGGAACGCATTTATGGTACTATGTTAAGCTTAGAAATCCAACTGCAAAACCCATCCATCTTCTCTCACTTATTCCGCTCACAGTGGGGCTATCTACAGCAGTCCATTGGCGAGAGTACATTCTGGACAGATTGCTGGTCTGTCACAGGGCAACACAGAGACACACAAAGACATACAATCATGCAGACAGAGACTCACACCTTAATTTAGAGAAGCCAATTAACCTAACAGTCATGTTTTTGGACTGTGGGAGGAAGCCGGAGTACCTGGAGAAAACACTGCAAAAACCTCTAGACAAAAATATTAACAGATAATGTTTATTTAGTTAACTGAAAACCGTTAAAGATTTCAGAAATGTATCTCTCACAATTACTATCATGCATCTTCAGCAATATATTTAGACTGTTTATGTTCATCCTAAGTTTGCACACAGAAGAGACATTTTGTTCCCTTACTGTTAATAGAATTCAACTTTATTGTCATTACACTGTCACAAGTACAAAGCAACAAAATGTAGTTTGCATCTATCCAGAATAGCTTCACAGGATACAAATATTTATTTACATGCGTAGAGAAACTATGTATGCATTGACTATAAATGGTATGTATACACAGAGATTAATTGTAAGAGGCTATAAAATAAATAAATATGGAAGCTATATAAAGATTACACATAAAAGTTAGGATATGGGTTATATATATATGACAGAAAATAGCAGATAAAAGATTTTCAGATTAGATATAGCTATAGAGAAGTGCGTGTTAGTGGTATTGGATGCATGGATGTGTGTGTGAGGACAGTCCATATATTATTGTTGTGTTATTATTGGATGTATCCATTCTATTTGTTGTTTAATTGGCTCATAGTTTAATTATTTGGGTGTTGTAGTTTGTTTATGACTCTGACCGTAGTGCAACAAAGCTACATAATCGTCCAAAGATATATCTGTTTGGAATAGCTTCATATGGTCACAATTTATGGCAAAATATGCATTTCAAATACTGATTATTGATTATTACAGTATAGCCATTTTACAGATGGATTTAGGAGAGGCCAGGTTCTGCTGGAGGTTTCTTCCTGTTAAAAGCGAGTTTTTCCTCTCCACTGTCGCTACAAGCATGCTTAGTGTGAGGGATTGTATTTGAGTCACTGAGTCAATGCAATCAACTGGTTTTTCTTAGATTGAAAATTTTGAATCAATTTGACTGTATGATCTGGTTAGCTGTAATGTGCCTTAAGATGACTTGTGTTGTGAATTGGCGCTATATAAATAAACTGAATTGAATTGATTTTGTGCTTGTTTTTGTCCAAATTTTGAACAAAACTCTAGTTTGACTTTTGTCTGATTCTTTAATAACTGGATTATTTCAGTTTTCACAACACAAAAACAACATTTTAAACACGTATTCCATTTTAGTTTGACCAACACCTTCGATTTCAGGACTGATGTAGAGATCATTAATACCAAAAATTTTTTTTTGTCTCATCTAGTGATTTATTTATTTATTTTTATCTCTGAATGAACTTTCCGGCTGCTTATGGTGACTTTCCGGTTCTATTTTCTCAGCTTTGACTGGATTAGACATCAGAAATGCACATCCTCTAATCCATGTATTTGGCAATTTTATCATATCTATTTTTTTTTTCAAAATAGATGGAATAGTTTCTGAGCAAATCCTAGGTTGTGGTTTTGTGTTGCAGATATAAGTTTGGTACTTTCTATGGAGGGTAAAGACGGTGAACAGTTTCAGTTCTTTTCCACTGCTTCTAAAAGTGTTAAACAAAAGCTGTGCAAACCTAATAGCATGAACAAGACTGATCCTCTGACCACTAAAATCAGCAGAACAGCATATCCAATATTGGACTTAATTGCTTACCTTCAACAATGCAATATAATGCAGGTGCAGATTTGCTTCTAGAAGTAGCCTGTTCAAAAATTTATATTTTTTTTCTTAGACAATATTTCACCAGCTGTTTCCAGCACAAATGTGTGCAAAACATTAGCACTATACAATTAATGTCAAACCCAACAATTTTGCAATCACCATGTTTCTATTAAATGAAAAATGCAACTAAAATCACACATGAATAAATTTGTTGTGTTATGAGTTAAAAAACCTGCAGTGTCATTATCCTCCTGGTTGTTAAACTTAATTGTTGATCACCTGATTGATACATTCAGGAGACATAAAATCTCAGTAGCCCAAATAATTCAGTTTATGTTCAACCTAAGTTGGAATACATGTTTAAAAATGTTTGCCTTAAGAAAATGTATTGCCAGTTATTAAATAGGCAGATAGGGACAAATTCTGAGCTTTCTGAGTTCTGAGCAAAACTTAAATAAAAACCACAAAACAATAATGTGCTTCATTTTCTGAACCTCTAAGGGAAAAATAGCATCTTTGTTCCTTTAACTTTTCCAGTTTTTAAAACACACATTGTTGCAAAAAACTTTTCCACTTGCTCTGATTAAAATGGGATTAAAATGTATCTGGGATGATCATGTAATGATTGTCTAGGTGACATTTCAGTTATGAAACAATGAATGTTTGTGACAGCTAAAATGATCAAAATTAATCTTTAAGCCATCTTATAGGCAGTAACTCCTGATAATATGTTGTTTTTTTAATTGGAACAGGGAAAGTCCTTTCTCCCATATTTTTCTGAATCTTCTCTGCGTATGTAGCTTTCAAACCTGCCATCTGCTCTCCCAAACTCTGGTGACAGCAAAACTAATTCATCATTTATATAGGATGGTTCTGGAGCAATTGTACTCATGAACTTTGTAGATGATAAAAAAACAAACCTGATAATTGCGTGTGTAATGTTTTGTTTGCACAAGCTATCAGGCACTCCTTTCTTGTGATTTTAGGGTCTACTGAGTCTTTGTAAATGTGTAGTAATGAGGTGATGCGCTGGTTTAAAATGATGTGCATAGGATTTATGTTTTTCCTTAATATTTTCAAAGCCTTTCCAGAAATAGGAACTTGAGATACATTTCGGTCTTAATCTTTAACATGGCGTCTAACCCAGCCATAGCAGTGCAGCTCTTCTTAAAGTGTTATGGGATTTTTTTTATTTTACCATTCATTAGGAGCGCTTTACTGAGAATGCTGAATAAGAAGGTCGGGCTGGTAATCTCAGCTCTAATTCAACCTGGAAGGGGCTCTTTCAGGCAGAGGTCAGGACTTTGTGCCACTCATTCAAGTTCCTCCACACCAGAATCATGCTTTTATAGACCTGTTGATGTCATGAGCCCCTATTCCCCTGGAAGACCCAGGATTTAAAGAACAAGGAATTTTGTTACCCAGATAATAGAAATCCCCGGTAATTTTTTTTTTAGGTTCTAAAGCCCTGTGACAATCAAGCTGAGAGAAACTGCAAAACAACTTCCAAACGGATCTCCACAAATCAAACAGCATCCAACTCATGATCTCTCCTCTTGCAGCATTTTTGGAACATCCCCAAACTGTTTCCACAAAGTTGAGAGCATTGATTTGTTCATAAGAAGATAAACTTGTTGGTCAACAAGTTTGTTAAGGGGTCTGTGCTTTATTAAGTCCTGGTTGCAGCTACTGATAATAATAATAATAATAATAATAATAATAATAATAATAATAATAATAATAATAATAATAATAATAATAAAAAACATAATTCCATGTGGTAGCTCTCTTAGCCCTGTTTTGACCAAATACTCATGCAACCTGATGTTCCCATAGATGAAAAATGCTTATTTGCTTAGTTTTCTGAAAATTTTGTTTCTATTTTAATTTTTTTAAAGATAATTTTAAAAGCGATGTTTCTAATCCCTGAGCCAGGCAAAAATGTACCTTCTCTTCCTGAGTATCCTATTTCAAAATTTAAGTTAAAATATGTTTTCTTTAAGGAGGTATACAGTGACAAATTTTGTCGTTTTTATTGAAATTGTGGAAATCATTAAAGTTTCAAATCAATCAAATTACACTAGCAGTTTTTGCAGTGGCCAGCAGAGGGCATCAGATCACCTGTTAATGCTTTTCCCAGCCTGTGGATTTTTCCATCACCTCTAATGCCCAAGAGAGAAGTACCTTCTAATCTTGATGTTTGCTAATGGCATTTTCCATTTATTTACTCCCTCCTGTTTTAAGCAAACACAAATCCAGTTTTTTTTTTTTTTTTTTTTTTTAGCATGCGGTTATAATCATCCTGCTTCTTAGGAATTCTTTAAAAGTACACCAAAGCTCACAATGGCCTGTGTTTACACTTGAAGCTGGTCTGCCTCTTTATGCTGGTGAAAAAGTTTTGCGACCACAAAATATGAAACCCATTTATAACTGTAATTTAAACCTCTGAATTGTTAACATTTACATTCTTGTTTCTCTGTTTAGAAACCTTATCTGAACTAAGTCTATTCAAAAATAATAAAATACCTTATGCAATTGCCATTAAAAAATGGTTTGCAATTATTTCAACACATCATGAAAGATGAAAAGGCACAAATATAGAAATTGTGAGAGAAAAGGTGGAACACAATTTAGCACATTGTTCTCATGCTAGCTGATACTAAATTTGTCAGGGTTCTGCCCTCTGCTTAAGTTTATTTTTAGTTTCTTTGTATTTGTTTTCTAGCAGTGTTTAGTTCTTGAGTTACTCTCTGTTGCCCCCTTTTGCTTCTTCATCTCTGGCTGAGTTTTTCCCTAAAGTCTGCCAATGTTTTGCTTCTTAGCATTTTGTGTTTGGTTTTTTGGATTTTGCCTCATTAAATCTACAAGACCTCTGCCTCCTGATCTCTACATTGAGTCCTCAAAATCCACTCTACCTTGGCTAAATTTAGGTATGGAACTAAATAAAAAATGTTATTTAGTTTATTTTTTATTTCTTATTTCATCCTTTTTTTGTAGTTATGACCTGTCTGAATTCGTAGAGGATCTAAAACTGATAAAGTTCCAAGTTAGGCTGAAAGAGTGAAACCCTGAAAATCATTTCAAAGCAATTCCAACCTATATTGTTGCATCAGTTTTAAGCATTGCAACTAAGGGAAAAAAAAAAGGAAATAAAAAAAAAAAGTAATGCATTTATTTTGCATAAATGAGTGTGCATCCTTGTTGACATGTTGTTCTCATTTGATTTTTTTTCTTTTTTGGGGTTTATTTTTACTATTGGATTATTGTGCATCACCTCATGTGACCTGTCTGATTGAACACAGTCATGTGCAATAAAAGGTGTGTCCTTCAAACAAAGAGTGAACAACACAAAAGCCAAACTGAGTCTCATGCTGTGACGTTTGAACATTGATTCTGCTAACAATCCTTAATTTAATATTGTTTTAAAGCACAATCTCTGTCTTTAACCTTCAGTCTTGTTGCATTCCCTTCCAGCAATCACATGAAACCGTATTATTCTGGAAGGAAGTTCTGCTTCTCAGTTGGACTCAGTTTTATACCTCTGCATTGGTTGGTGAAAACATCAGTTTGCAGATATGTCAAAATGTTTGGAATTATCTCATCCTACAAAGGTATCAATCAGGGGCTGAATAAATAGCACAGGTAGGGATCAATGTGCACTGAGGGGTGGACAAAAACTAATATGCACCAGAATTAGTTCAGAGTCAATTGATCACAGTTAACCAGCAGGCCAACCAATAAACACAGAATCTATATCTTCCAAATAAATCATTGTAGACAGATCATATTTTCATGAGGTCCTGCAAATTAAGCTACAGACATGTTTTTATCAGTGGTTTTCCTAAATCTTTTATCACATAAAAGATTCCAAACATACAAACTCATGCTTCAAAAAGCATGCATTGTGTATTAGTCCTCCTAATTTGTAGTATTGTTGTGAATAAATAATTGCTGTATTTTTATTGTTAGTTTTTGGTTACACACTAACATTCCACATGTAAGCATCACTGCTGCCACCCTGTGTTTTAGAGAGGAGCTGCTTGTTCCAGAGGTGTTGAAATAAAAGAACAAAATATCATCTGATGGAGGAGAATTGATTGGCCAATAGTGGCCAGTGGAAGTAAGCATATATCGAATCCTTATCTGTCTCTTTGGGGTTATTCTTGAGGTTTTATATTTATCACACTGTCATGCTGACCTCAGTTTTTCAGTTGTGCATGCAGCACCTGACAGAACGCTGATCCTCATCATAGATCCTCTTGTTTTCATTTCAGCGCCAGTGCAGGCAAAAGGCTCCTTTGTGATGTAAAAAGAGGACAGAAATCAAAGTGAACTGATGAACATGTGTGTTGTGTTACACCAGAGGGCTGCCTAAAAAAAAAAGCGGGCTGAAATTAATCTAGGTCAAATTAAAATAAATGAATATACATTTTATATCCAGCATAATAAGGCATTCGTGTGGTTTTAACATTACACCGTGTAGCGTTTGTACATCTGCCAAAAATTTGCTTTCTATTCAAAGGATATTATGTTAATTTTATTTAAAAAAAATCTAAATGGCAACACCATCAAAAAGCCCTACAATGTAAAACTCAAATAGCAAATATTGTTTATGTCGTTTTGATGGTCTTCCATTCATCTTCTCCCTAAAGTATGTCAGTGAAAGACCCTTTACTTTTTCCCATTATATGGTTAAATCACAGGATTTAACAGAGAACACCCATAAGTGAAATGCAGAAGGTTTCATTGTGAGGTTAAAATGAAGCAATAATGTAATTACTTGTCTAATTATTGGTGATGACGCTGCAAAGACAGTGATAACCTGGAAGGTAAGCTGGACTGATAAAGAGGAGATGGAAAGCTTGTTTACCATTGCATGGTTAGGAGAAGGCCAACATTTTTTATCATCATTCTTGCTCTGGCTTGTATCTTGCTTCATTCTATCTCTATTCTCCCTCTCTGCTGAATCTGTTAGTTCAATCTCTATGTTATGCTCTCTCTGCTTTTTCTCATAGTAGCTTTGCCTCTTCTGTTCCTGTTTGGCTGTGACTCCATCCTGGAGAGAAATATCAGCTCTGCTGCTGCCATCAACACCCTTTTTTATAGATGTTTGAGCTCGGCCTGTTTCACAGTTTAGTCCTGTTTCTCTGACTGTGACTGACTGGATTTGCTCTCTTCATCTCTGACATGGGAGCTGGCTTGGAGCTTGTCTACCTGGCTGTGTGTTTCCTGCCTTTTACAGCTGCCTTTTGTATCGCTGCTTCTGTCTCCTTTAACCCCACTCAGCCTCAGCAGATGGCCGCTCACACTGAGCCTGGTTCTACTGGAGGTTTCTTCCTGCTAAAAATGAGTTTTTCCTCTCCACTGTCGCTGCAAGCATGCTTAGTGTGAGGGATTGCATTTGAGTCAATGAGTCGATGCAATTAACTGGTTTTCCTTAGATAAAAAACTTTGAATCAATCTGACTGTATGATCTGGTTGAACTGTAAAGTGCCTTGAGATGATGTGTGTTGTGAATTGGCGTTATATAAATAAACTGAATTAATTTAAAAATGAGAATGATTACTTTTCTAGATTTGCAGTGTGTGAGCATAACTATAGAGATTTTTTAGGGGTTATTTATAGAAGTTCTTTTCAAAAGCTCTGTTCATCTTTGTACATTGCAACCACAATTAATGGGATTTTATGTAACCCAGCAACACAGTGTAGCTTAATAACAATATAGTTTTCTACATTTTAGTAAAGAATCTGAAAAAGGTGGCATAGCTTTTCACAGTATTTAACATCATTTATTTTGACACCACTAAATAAAACAAATGTTGTTTTTTTTTAAATGACCAAGACAGAAAGCAGAGTTCAGCAGTCAGGTTGGAGATACTGGCTCTCCTACATTCATCCCCTATGTGTTCTTCTATTTAATGCATTTAAAACCAGAAATCCAGTTTGTGAGCCAAGATAGTATCAGCCTTAAATGTTTGAATTCCTTCTATGCTCAGATAAAGATCAATGCTGATTTGCTTTCATTTTTTCATGCTGGGAGGATCTTCTTCCTCTCTGATGCATTTAAAACCTAAAGAAGTGTAACAGTCCTTTAAAGAGTGAAATGTCTCCATATTTTTTCTCCACCCTTACAGATCTTATAGATAAAAAACAAAAACAAAAAAAACAACAACAACTTTGCTCTGTTTAATGTAATTAAAAAAACACACAACTATCTGTTTGTACCAGGAACTACCAGAATGAACTCAGTCCTCCAGGTCATGGTCAGGCTTATAAAGCTCAGTTTAGGTAACAGGACGTCATCCAAGAGGCTTCCTCTCTACTATGAATGACTTTGTTGTTATGACAACAACATCCAGATTCTGGACAAGGAAGTCAGATGGTTTGAGCGAGGGGTTAAGGAAGCCCTCTTCGTTAGCAAGGGGAGGGTGGTCTTAGACATAAGCTTTAACCTACTTACAGTACAAAGCACTTTGAGTAGCAATACCCAGAAGATTCACTTCTTACCTGCCCTCACCTAACTCATTGTTCAATGAGGCATGGTTAGGGAGTTAACAAGGGCGTTAACGACCCTTCAGTACCTCTAAGAGCCATTAACAGGAGACCTCCATTGCCAATCTAGTAGGAGGGATCAGAGCCGCCTTTTGTTTTCCCCCCAATTCTTTGTTGCACCTGCAGTATATTAAAATCAGTGATCCACATCACCAGTTAGAACTGAAGAAGTCTCTTGAATGAGAGGCAAAAAGTCTTCTAGAAAACTTCACGTCCAGTTGCCTTTACTGAACATTCCAGAAAGTAGTTTTTTCACACCGTCTCTCTCACCTTGGCCTTTCAGCCTTATGTACCCATCCTCCTTTTCTCCTGCAGCTTATTTTGGTCTTGTGGTGATGAAAAAAAGTTTTTTTTTTTTTTTTTAAGCATCATCAACCTAGAAAATATTGAGCGAGAGAGAAAGAGAAAGTTGTATGTTTTCTTTCAAAGTCCAGTCAGCAGTTTGAGAACCCTGCTTGTGTGAGAGGCTTCTTGTTTATCTCTATGCATTTGAAGCAGAGGCAGAAATGATCTATTGTAGGTCAGCGTTGCACTTTAAGTGCATTCAGAAACCCCTCTTGTGTTGGTTTAATCTAGTATAACATGAATGATCAACACAATGCAATATTTAGTTTTGATGTGATTGCTGTATTTGTTGATAGTGAGAATGTTTATGTCTGCAGTGTTGCTCACAGCATGAACATGGGAAATGTGTGGGTGTAGACACCGTCAGAGATTTGATTTTGTTTGCATCAACATAAGAGACTCTGACTGACAGGAAAGTCTGATAAAATAGGACACATTAAATTTGAATAAAGCTTTACTGAAAACACTTCTGCTTAGCATAGATCCAATAATGTGTCCAAAATATTCCTCAAAGATAATAGAATCTCTGCTTATGTGTTTCCACCAAATATCTAATGTGACTCTGTGTCTGAAAGGTGCTCCGTTAAATATGGTGACCAACCCTAACTCAGGTTTTTAGATATGCAGCAGCCCAACAGGCAATGACACTACATCCGAGCAGGATGGGGTCTGTGTGAGGAAGATGGTGCAGGAGAAGATTGCTGCTAGAGATGATATGGAGTCCACTTCAGGCCATTCTGATGTAACCTGGTTGAATTTCTCTTTTGTTATAATTACACAAAATATTTTCATTAGGTTATTTGTATAGCTATGCACCTGGCTGAAACACCTCTAGAAAATCTCTCATTGTTTTAACTGTGTTACTTTAATTGTGGAAGCACCTCCTATTTATTTCTTCTTCTATGGTATTGTCTTTAAATTGTTTGCACCCCTTAGACCCTCCCCTTCTGTCATGTTGTCCTGCGGAAGAGGTGTGTGCTATTTCTTTTTCATCTGAATACATCCAGTTTATTTATAGCTCTATTAAATCAATTTTTGTTATGTACTTCTGTTTTGTGTAGGACTTGGAGCGGGCACACATTTGCTCTCGTCAGTTATCGATAATCGCCCTTTTAAAGACAAAGTGTGTCACGGCCTGATCACTTAATAAAACCAGCACAACGCAGAAAAGATCCAGTTACACTGATACTTAATACTAAGTTGCATAGAAATAAGCATTCCTGATTACAGTTGTGTAATTGCAATTTGTTTTGCTTTCTACAAGCATGTTCTGACTGGATATCTAAGGGATACCCTCTGCCCCTGAAGCTACTTCAATGTTTACTTTGGTTTTCTTTTATATCACCTTTGCTCTTGGTTTGTTCTGTTTTCTTTCTCTCTCACCTCATACAGGTGTGGAAACATGCTTCTTGCCTTTCCTATATATATATATATATATATATATATATATATATAT
>NW_015150634.1:869389-873192 GCF_000732505.1 Cyprinodon variegatus | reverse complement strand
ACATATACAGCTGGAGATAGCCACCAGCACCCCTCGCGAACGCCGCTTGGGATAAACGTGACAGAAAAAAATTTATGGATATTTTGTTTTCTCTCGCCTCTCCTCCCTTTTTCCTGTCTCTTTTTCTCTCTCCCCTTAAATCATATCCTCTCCCTTTCTCATCCTCTTTCTATCTCTGTGTCATAATTGTCATAATATTTTATTCCCTAAACATTGTCAATAGAATTTCTTATATAAGTTAGACATTGTTACAGGTACATTGTGATGCACATAAAATCCAAGCTGCATCATGGATTGCATCATGGATTGCATCAAGTTTTCAACCATTTCCATTTATTTTTATAAGTGTACATAGGAGGTTAGTTATGTTTTTTTCAGTAGTTTGGTCAAGAGTTTTTAACCAAAATATTTTTGACTTGGAGAGAAATGATTTTTGTTAATAAAAATCTTATATTTTATATGGAAGTTGTGGTAAGGTTTTATATGAGTGCAGAATGACCTTTCACCATAATTTTAGGTTAAATCACATTTCTTTGTATTACTAACACACAGCCAGTTGGGTGTGTTTTTACAGAACAACATGTGACTGCCGTTATTTGATTAAATCACATCAGTCACAATAGCATTTAAAGACGCAACACATTTTAAACCAGAGGTCTTCAACGTTTTCCAGGCCAAGGACCCCCAAACTGATGGAGCGGTGACCCCCTAATTACATATATTGTATGAAATTGTGTTTTATCAAACTGGTCCTATAGTCACTCTATTACAGATCAATCAATCTTTATTGTCAACTACAATTTACATTGTAATCGAGATTTCAGTTTCATAACAAACCGTTCATCATAATACATCGCATTGATGGAGTCTTGTAACGAAAAGAATTTCGCCTTGGGATTATTAAAGTATTTCTGATTTGAATTCCGATTCCTGGTTTATGGGACAGGTGTGAATAAAACGGTGCCCAGATTGAAAGAGCTCCTGTGTGTTGCTGAATGTGTGCATTGATGACTGAAAGACATCTTCTGCCTCCATTTATCTTTTTACTACAGTGTGTTGAATTCATGTTAATGTGGATTTAAAGACAGTAGTCTAATCAACCAAAACTTTCGTGACCCTCATGCCTATTGAAGACCTCCATTCTAAACCATTGATTCAAAGTACTATGGATTCAAGCTTTAATACAGTTTAATACACCAAATACAGACCCTACTGGGTGATGTTGCTTCTAAAATCCAGTGTAAACAGATCGGCTACAGCAGCGAAGCACCACAGTCCTTCACTGCTGGAGCCGATCTGCTTCAAGGTTTGATGTGTTTTGCTTCCAGAGATTATATCATATGCCACATTCCTTGCTTGTAATGACTGGCGTTTCTCATTTGTAACATCAGAGTTGCTTGTGTTATCTGTTTAGCAAAGGCAGTGTAGGTGCTTTGAAACAGAAGGCAGCTGAAGCAGGTATTTTTGTCCTTGTTGTATCAGGCTGGGGAGCTGCTGGCCTGGTAGCTGTGGAATAATCCGAGAAACAACATAGACGTCTGAAAGCACCTCAGTTATATCTTTGTTTGGATCCCTTCTGCGTTTTAAACACAGATAATGATGATGAACATCCAGAACCAAATGGCAGATGGAAGGCCGATACAGTCAGAAATGAAGGAAGTCTAGATGTGCAGATAATCAGAAGCTGCTTCTAGCCAGAGGAGAAATCCATTACCAAAGAAAAAATATGTCTGGAATTCAGTTGGACCTTGGATGACAGGACTCAGAGTTCAAGTTAAAGGTTTAACCTATGTTCAGCATCCACCACTAAGACCTAAGATGACTTAACATCTTTTTGCATATTTGCCAAACACAAGAATATTTTCAAAACTTGACTGCACCTCACTGTTATCACCTGGTTTTCTATGTTTGATGCTTCTCAGTCATTTTTACCGTCTTTAGTTCACCTTTAGTTAACGACTCAGGTCAATCTGTATGGCCATATTGGCTCTAAATGGATATTTTGTGTTTATTTTTTTGCAGAACTTTTTTAGCAAGGGAGGCTATTTAGAATGAAGTGATTTAATGTTTATTTTTGGTTATAGAGTTCTGTTTCCCTTTGATCATTTTTATGCCCTGAATCCCATTCCAATTTCATTTTTAAAATATTCAACCATTGCAATTCAAATGAAATGGCTCCTCTTCATTGTTATAATTTTTTTAGCTTTGTATAATGTTAAAGGCTCTGTGTCTGCACCTTTACGCTCTATCTCTCCGGTTCTTTTCCCTTGAAAAGAGATCACTCTGGACAAATCTTTAAATAACACTTCATAACTTATATGTATTAAATAACCAGGAGACATGACAACAGATTTTTCATATAAATTGTAATCTTACTCGTATCAGATAAATTGCTTGGAGTTTACAGAATGGCACCTCTCAGGAAGTGGCCCCGATTAACAGTTAAAAAGTCATTTAAAACACACACATAATCTTATTTTACATCATACACCGTAGCAGATCAGTAGACATCATGGCTCCAGCCCTATCAAAATATCACACTTAGCTGAAGAACACCACTCTCATTCCATTTCCAAATCTTTGCCACATACAGAATGGAGATTATAACTGTATATTCAGACAGAGGAACTGTCTTAATTAGATAAACTATTTGGGAAAACGTCAGTTCAGACACGCAACAGGCAGCAAATACCAAGGTGTGATAAACTCACGCATCATCAATGATAATTACCCTAACAATAAACGTTAAAGGTTTTATTTTTTTTAATATTTTTTTATGTACATGTAGCACAAATCCAAGTTTCTATTTGCATTAAAAAATGTAAAGAAACATAAACCTTCTGAACATTTCTGCATAACTTTGCTTAAAGTAATCATCAATCATCAATAACAGGTGTGTTGGTGTTGAGCTTCAGTTAAAACCTGACCAAAAATCCATAGTGTGAACCTAACTTATTTCGGGGGGGTTTGTTGGTCCAACCAGAAAAACTAAAGTGATTAGCTGATGATTTTGGTCCACTTTCTGTAATAATGTTAATTCTGGAGGAATGCTAACATTAGCCTGTCTTCTATCCGTTCCACCATAAAGGCCAATTCCAACAATGAGGGTTACCTTGCAGATAGGCAATAAGTGTTGCTGATTGTATAACTTTTTACATATTGTGAAGACTTGGAAATTATGGTAGGGTGACCAGATTTGGGTTTCTGAAAAGGAGGACATTTTTTTATTTTTTTTTAGGTATGAAAAGTAGGACATGTTTGGGAAAGAGAGGACGTCTGGTCACCCTAAATTATGGTAAATGACCCATTGCAGTCATTAATGTTGCTAATGTTACATCCACATTAATATGTACACACATTAATTTTGGGTCTACCCTTACAAATTTTGACTAGTGTGTAAAAATTAACATATAAGAAATGTAAGTTTATATTTCTTAATATAAAAGTATTTTTCCTTGTTTTAAGCGGGTAAGTAAGAAATTTTACAAATGAAATACTATAAAGTAGAATATAAAAAAAAGTCAGTGATCTTATTTCAAGTGCAAAGTATCTTATTCCTTTGGTAGTTAATCTTATTTAACTCCTTCAATGAAGAGAAAATATATTTGTAGTTAGCATTAATGAATGCTAACTACATTTCTTGCAGTACATATGATGATTTGTACTGGTAGCCTAAGGTCTTCAGGTCAAAACCTGCTTATGGTTCCTCGGACCCGTTTTAAAACCCGAGGAGACCGGTCCTTTAAAGCGGTGGTACCCCGTCTTTGGAATGAACTCCCCCTGTCCCTGCGCTCTCTGGACTC
>NW_015150634.1:850512-867614 GCF_000732505.1 Cyprinodon variegatus | reverse complement strand
ATATCTTTAAAAAGCAGCTAAAAACACACCTGTTTTCACTAGCCTTCCAAAGCACATAGCGTGTTGTTTTATTCCCTTATTTATTAAAGCTTTTATTGCATTTGATCTGTTTTTACTTGTGTTGTTTTTATGTTATCATGTGAAGCACTTTGTGACTTTGTCTGTGAAAAGTGCTATACAAATAAAGTTTACTTACTTACTTTACTTGGTAAAATATAAATATATATATATATATATATATATTTTTTTTTTAGAGTGATTTCAATGATTAAAAAATTAAGGTGTTGCACTTTCAGCTTTGGCCATATTGAAATATGATCACAGTTTTCCAAAGCTGCAAATGGTTCTTTGACTCATCTAATATTACTGCCCTGTTTTTTGTTTCACTCTTAACATAGTTTCAGATCAGGGAATCAGTTGATCTATATCAAAAGAAATCTTGCTTAGCTCTAAAACTTTTTTTTCCTCCAAAAAATTATAAAAAAATTAATTTGAATACTATTTCAGAACGATTGTAAAATTGAAGTACCAGGCAATGACTCCTTAAAAAAAATAAAACTTTCCTTTTGAGTCAATGTTGACTTAAACATTTTAGAAATCCAGCTGATATCATTGATTTTTTTTTAAATATAATTAAAGATTAACTTGAGTACTGTTTATTCAATATAGACAATTAGCACATGATCCAACCCTGTAAAGTGAAAAAGCTGCATTGATCTCATGGGTGTAATTCCAGGATGGATTAAATATTGCCATTATAGTTTATTTAAATGATAAAGTAAAACATTATAATTGTTATATATTGACTCATCTCGAAGACTGAAATACAAACAGCA
Organism: Cyprinodon variegatus; assembly: GCF_000732505.1. Classification (NCBI taxonomy): domain Eukaryota; kingdom Metazoa; phylum Chordata; class Actinopteri; order Cyprinodontiformes; family Cyprinodontidae; genus Cyprinodon; species Cyprinodon variegatus. The sequence goes on along the minus strand of NW_015150634.1, from coordinate 866,778 downwards.
GAGCTCAAATACCAGATGAAAGCTGTTAAACATAGACTGAAGCCACGAGGGCCTCATTTGACCTCTTAAATCAACGCATGAGCTAATCAAAAGCCACGACATTCTAGCTTCATGCCAAGTGATTTGCATAACTGGTCTTGTAACACACATGACCTCTGATACTGATTGGCTCGTTAATGTTTAGACTTTATTCTGTCATATGACTCCTGAGCTAAAACTATGTGATTAATACCAGTTAGCCGCACGCAACTTTCCAATGTTGCAATATCTGAATCAACAAACGCTCCTAATGTAAAATCTTTCTGGGAAACAAATTTTATTCGCTTGAGGGTATGTTTAAAGCAAATGTCAGTAACAGTAGTAAATTCTGCAAATGCAAAGTGTTTCATCTCTGAAGACTAAACAAGTGTAAATTTGCATGAAATGAATTTGCTGTTGGAAAGATGTTAGGTCAGTAAATTTCAACAAAAAAACACATGGATTAGACATGAGGTTGATGCTTTCTTCTTTACAATTCTCTTATATTCAACAGCTGGCTTTTTTGTAAAGTAGAATGCACATTTTATACCATCCGTTTTCCTTTAGACTAGTATGTACCGATTACTTAATTGGTATATTATAGAAGTAAAAAGCTATTTGCTGATGTTTCCTTAAGGCGAACTGGCTGCTGTGGAAGGGATAAAAATAAGATCCATTTTTTTCTCAATTATTATGTGTAATCTAGAATAAAAGATAAAGCAGAAAAAGAAAAGAACCAGAAATATGTTTTGCTTTATGAATACAAACTAAACACTTTTCAGTCTGATAAAGTTTTTTTTTTTTTTTTTCTGGCTTTATATATGAGCTTTTGGAAAGATGTTAGGTCAGTAAATTTCAACAAAAAAACACCCTTCAGATTTGGTTAAACATTAGTTAATAAATGAAAAGCATTTTGCTAATTCATTGTGAAGAGGAACCAGGATAATCCATAATGCTTTGCTTTGTTTGTATTTAGAAGTTGGGCTTTTCGAGTTCCAAATCAGATAAATCAACCTGAATGCTTTGTAAATTCAAAAGAAAGATCTGAGATATCTGTCCAAAATTGATTTTTAAATCCACACTGCAAAAAAACGACCTAGAAATAAGTCAAAATGTCTTAAATTACGTGTATTTACCCATAATTTGAGTAGGTAATTTATTTATTTTTTATTTTAAATGTAAATTGTCTTATTCCATTGGCAAAGTATCTCACTTTCCTGCTCAATTCAAAGAGAAGTTGACTTATATTAAGAAAAATTGGCTTACTTGGTTTTAACGTTTTTGCAGTGCACTATAGCTGCTTGATTTTTAAAGCCTTGCTGTCATAAATGTTCATCTCAGCTGTTTTCCTTATATTTATTTCCATACAGCCTTGTCACTAGAATATACTGTTGTATTGACTGCAGGCATAAAATGCAATAAAATATCTTTTTTCTGCTTCTAATAATAAGTTCGGTGACTGAAAACAAAAAGTATTAAATTTCTCTGGTTTTCCATGTTATAGTTTGAACACGCATAAGCTCGATGTAACGTCTTCCATACATATAATGGGAAACATAAATAAAGTGTGAAAAAATGGAATGTAAAAAATCTTAATTCAATTTAACATCTCATCCAGTCCCGGTCTGAAACCCTCCTGCTCAGTGGCGGTTCTAGACCAAATGTACCAGGGGGCCAGGAGGGGGGCCAGCGTGTTTTCATGGCATGAAATAAAAAACAGGGCAAGGAATTTAAATATATTAAGATAGCTGCATGAAGGGAAATTTCAATTCAACTAGGTTTAATTAAAATTATATTTCTTATGAGGTCAATATACATTCATAATTTAGGAGTTTTACATATTTCTGACTTAATTTAAGTTAAAATTACCGTTTTGTATAAAATCTGAATTAGAGCTTTTTTTTCTTTTTTTTTTTTGAAAAAACATTAAGCAAATGAAAACTGGGATCATCTCAATACTTCTGAATCTATCACCTTATTGTTTTTATATAATTAGTAAAACAGAATTTGTAAAGAAACAAAATAAAATAGATCCAGAGGACCAATCAGTAACCATGTCTGTTTCAGCGCAGATCATCATCAACTTCTTTGAGCACTATGTTTTCAGCACAGGGGCCATAATAGGGGCCAGGACATGATCTACAGGGGCTCTGGCCCCCATTGGCCCCTGTCTGGAATCGGCCATGCTCCTGCTGTAAACCTATCAGTGTAGCCAATCATCATCCAGGACCGCTTTTAAAGCCTCTTTACTCATGGTTTTCCCTGGGTTCCTGTCGAGCTGCAGCCCCTCTCCCACCATCTCAAACATCATTTTTTATTGTTTAACATATCTATAATTCTGTATGACTAGAGTTCCAGGACCTAAGCAGCGAAGTCTGTATTTCTCAGGCCAATAAAAACTCTATAACTGTTGCTTGTCTTCTGTTTGAGTCCTTCATGGTTGAATATAGAGTATAATGGATTAGACAAGAGGTTGATGCTTTCTTTACAATTCTATATATAGATATATTCTATATCTATCTTATATTCAACATCTGGCTTTTTTGTAAAGTAGAATGCACATTTTATACCATCCGTTTTCCTTTAGACTAGTATTTACTGATTACTAAATTGGTATATTATAGAAGTAAAAAGCTATTTGCTGATGTTTCCTTAAGGCAAACTGGCTGCTGTGGAAGGAATAAAAATAAGTTTCAGTTTTTTTCTCAATTATTATGTGTCTAGAATAAAAGATAAAAGATAAAAAGAAAAGAAAGAACCAGAAATGTGCTTTGCTAAATGAATACAAACTAAACATTTTTCAGTCTGATAAAGTTTTTTTTTCTTTTTTTCTGGCTTTATATATGAGCTTTTATACCTTGTGTAAATCGCCTTTTAAAAAAAGTAAAAAACTGAATTCCTGTAAGAAACTGAATTCTTGATGGGGTTTTTTAACCACCAAAACCCAAATAACATTAAGATTGACATTTAAAATGATAGATAAACCAATATTTTACATTTTTGTTAACAAATTAAGGAATATAATTGATGCTTACTGTAAGAATATTTTTAAAAACTAAGAAATTGAAATTAATCTTTTCTTATTACATATAGTACCATCAATCAACCCCGGACATTTATTTTATATCTGTACTTTTTTTGTCATCTTTTCTTGGAGCAGAACTTTATGTTTTCTTAAAAAAAAAAATTTGAAGTCTCTAAAAGTTTTAATTGTACTCATTTTAAGGCTCCCTCTTATATTGCTTGTTCTTGTTTGCACTATACTTTATCAATAAGGTGCATAAAGACGGCTAAAGACATACATGGGGATCTTTATTTCAAAAAGCTTTGAAAATCCTTTTCCTCTTTTTCTCCCTCTTCAGAGATACAGTCTGTTATCTTGTGTTGCTTGCAAAAATGTGTGAGAAAGTTCAAGCATACACTCAGACAGAAGAGCAAGACTTGGGTAAGATCAGGACATGAAAAGAAACAGATTATCTATAGTGTTTTTCATAGGGATACTCCCACTGAACACTGCATGCGGTCCTACGTCCTGCCGCTATTAAACACAAAATACTCCAAGTGAGCCAAGTATTAATTTTCCCTTGCAGAACCTCCAAGGACTATATTACATGTGGAAAAACACTTTGTTTTATTTCAGCACTGTGGTGCACACATGCTATACTTCAGAAAGTTTTCAAATGAAATATAAGCATTATAAAAAAACATAAAAATGGGAGGTTTAGAACATATTTTTCCAAACCCTTTTTATTACCGTTTCTCTCCATCTGTGAGTCAAATAAGGAAATACATTTTAGTGCAAATAAACAATTTCTGAAATGGTTTTGAAATAAATTCAACCTGGAGAGACTCACACAGAAAAAAGTCTAAATCAGCCGACAAGATCATAGTCAGATTAATCAAAAGTTTTCTATCTGAGGAAAACCAGCTGATTGCATAGACTCATTGACTCTTCTGCAATCCCACATCGAGTATGCATGCAGCAAAGGTGGAGAGGAAAACTCCCTTTTGACAGGGAGCAACCTCAGAGCAGAACCAGGCTCAGTGTGAGCGGCCATCTGCAGAGGTCGACTGGGGTTCAAGGAGACAGAATCACAAAAACAGATACTGACATGAATGGAATAAGTTCTTTGGCGCTCGGGCCCCAGCAGAAGACTTTGAGGCTGTGAATCGACATCCGCTTGAATGAGTAAACAAGGAAAAGGATTAGAATAGTTTTCCCTGGGGCCTGGACACAGGTGTTGGAATTAGCCAGAGACTGAGTGGGACTGAGTGAGAGAAGAGATGGGGCAGAGGTGGGTGAAAGTCACCAGGCCTGCAGCAAAGAATCTTGGCTAAGAGCTAATTAAAGGGAATCTAAATATTTTTTGTTTTCCAGATTGGCTTTTTTGCTTAAGCTTCATTACAAAGTCTGAATGTTGCAAATACATATGTACTTTCTGGCATCCTTTTGCTTTAATGTTACCTTTACTTGTTGCATCATTTCGCTTTCCAGGAACTAGACAGATAAAATGGCTAAGCTGTAATGAAATCATTTGAAAACACCAATATTCTGTAATGCTTCTTAATATAATTGTTTCCCGTTGGTTGCTTAATCAACCAAACATCACCAAAAGAATGCATTCATGGAAGTGTGAATTTGTGAACAAATGTTTAGCCTTTGACTGTATCTGCATTTTAGTTAAAAAAGATGTCTGTCTGCAGCCATAAGGTGCCAGAGTTATTAAAGACAAGGGATGTAAATTTTTGTGTAAGCGTGATTGGAGCCGTTTACCAATTTTGTTTGTATCTCTGAGGGCCTTTTCAACTCTAAACCTCCATCTGATCCACACATATTAGATAACTGACCTTAGGTTGGCGTTCCAGCTGATCCTAAAGCTCTTTAATGGGCACTGTGCAAACCAGTCAGGTTCATCCACACCATACTGACTAAACCATGTCTTCATCACTAAGATAAGCATGCTGATAATCTCAACTTCATCCCAGTGAACACATGGCTGAGTGACAGCTGGTGACCCTTCTCTATCTTGACAATTGCTGGACAGGGAGCCAATGGAGGCACGGAAAGTGGGTCAGAATGGGAGATTATGCTCCCATCGGAGATGGAAACCTGCCCAAACATTGGTTTTCCCTTCCTTTATTGTTCAACTACAGATATAAAGCAATGGCACACACTGATGCCAAATCTTCTTTGAGCCACTTAAAATGATTATATTAATCAGATTTGGTGGTATTTGAAAATTAAATCCTTTGAGGGATTGATGTAGCTGAGGAAAAGCAAAATTGTATTTTTTTTATTGTGGTAGTCCCTAGCATTTTATCTGACAATCCACCAACAGCTATTACCGGTAATACTGTATACTATATAAATGTTAGAGCTCCACAGTTAAAATCAGCCTGTAAACATGGTACACAAACTTACAGTTGCTTCAAGGTTGGGACTGTTACCAAAACTTGATGCTATCTTGATTTAACTCTGTGTTTACCAGTTTTCATGTTTATTTAACTGTAAAGTGCCTTGAGATGACATGTGTTGTGAATTTAGCGCTATATAAATAAACTGAATTGAATTGAATTGAATTGAATTTGGGATCATTGTCATCTTGTGATACTCACTTTGCATTCGTACATTGAAAATGCTTTTCGATGTACCAATTTTAAAAAAAAAGAAAAAAAGAAAATGGATGCATTGATCCAACCCACACTGTCACAACCTTCAGGTCATCAACATGAACAGTAGTTTGTTTTGTACTTTGGTTTCTCCTCTTTCAGAGGTACCATCCATCTGATTCTGGTTGGTCTTTTGTTTTGTGTGTGTGGATGTGTTGGTGTGTTTGGAGTGTCCTTAGATGTTTGAATTCCTTTAAAAATATATTCTGCCTCATCATTCATTTCCTTTACATTCAAGTTCAAGTTTTTGCCAATTCAGTTAATCTAGGCTTAGGTTTCAAGTTTACTTCATTGAGTTCTGCTCCTCTAGTGTTAATTAGTCTTCCCCCCTCAGCTTTTCTATTTTTCATCCTAAGCTGTTCCTCGTTTTCATCTGATTCCTCTTTAGGGCTGGTTATCCTCCTGCAGTAGTATGTCTTAGTGAGCTTGTCGCAGGGGTTTTTGATTTATGCCCAGTATTGAAGCGTGGTCTGCGCTTTGTTATTCCACGCCACAACGCAAGAGGGACAACCAGGAATTAGCTGTGGGGAAAAGTTCTTGCGACAACATAGGGACAATGAGTGCGAAAAATAGCGGTGATCCAGGTGGAAAAAGGGTGGGAACTTTTCGATGCGTTCTCAGACACCTCGCTCTACTAGCTGGTCCATCTTTACGAGTAATTTTCCACAATGGCGGTCATACAAACAAAACGACCCGGTAAGCAATGCTGTAACTATCGGTAAGCAGAGACTGCAGTTGCTTAGGGGCCCCGGACCTCTTAGGGGTTCCGTCACTGACACCTGGTTGGCCCCCAACTCAATTGTGGACTAAGACGTCTCTTTGCAGAAGTAATGGTGTGAAAAATTCCTCTTAAACCCACCTGATACTAGAATGAGTGATCGGACCGTATTTATAAATGGTGAGTCGTATAAACACGGCACCAATAGCGAAGCAGACAGAGGAACTTTTAATTACTATGTTAATAACTGTGTATAAAAAATATACACATATAATATGTTTCAAACCGCAATAAAGATCTTAAAAGAATTTTTTACAATACGACTTGGAATTATGGGTAAACCAGAGCGTAGATTAAAACCATAACCCTTACGTACAATGTGTTAGCGAAGATGGATACCAAAAAGAGGTACTTAAGCAGATTCCAGAAAAGAAAAAGCAAAGAAGAGCTGCTGGAAGAACAGCTAAAACTTCGCAAAATAAACACTTTCTTTCAAAGAGCCGAAGAGGGAGAGGTGGACGTTGCTGCTATAGTGAGTAAAGATTGAAACCAGGAGATGAATGGAGAGAACGTGGCTGAGGAGGGGAGCTGTGAAGCTCAAGCTAGCCTGATAAGACTAGTTTTAAAGCAGAATATACTAAAGTATATCCATGTCTTGTGAAGGTGAAGAATGATGAAATGATGAAGTGTGTATGTATAGGGCACATTTTGGGTTGTTTGTTTGGGGTGTTGTACTTCATATGGGGCACATGCAGATAATGTTGCTTACTTATTGTTCTGTCGTTACGCCATTGCCGGTAAGGTCCCAAACAGGAAATATGAGTAGTGTAGAGCGGATTAAGATTTAACCAATCAGAGGCCTCCTATCTGCTGTTACCTACAATTTTGGAGAGGTGTACCAGTGTGTCTGCGGTAGGGGCGGGAGCACATTTGCATTCACTGCGACAAACACGCAGACAACCTGGTTTCTGAGTATAAATCAGCCTTTACTTGCCCTCTATGCCTTTCTACCCCCTGTCCTCTTTCTACTCCCCACTAAATTCTTCCATTAAACATTATAACTGCCTGCTGGTTCATTTCTTTTCATTACTAAAATTGTATTATACGGGAAAAAAGACTTTAGATTAAACCGAGTTCCACTTTCCAGCGAGACAACAGCTTAAACCATACAGCAAGAGCAGTAAATGAAAGGTGTTGATCAGTACATATTAATCTGTTAGGAGGATTTAGTCTTAGTCCTGACTTCTCCTATAAGCTGCTATAAGAATTTCCTTGAAAACACATTAAAGCAGCTTTATATTATAGTAGCTACAAAATAATAAATCTGTCAGTTTATTTTTATTGATGGAACATATTTTAAAATAATCCCCAGGAATAATAATATAGAGTAATGATTATATCCTAAAACAACTCATGCATTTCTGTGATGTCTGAGAGAACTCTTTAAAGTGTGCGTTGTCATCCTAAAACCAGCTCCATGTCAAATAGTTCATAACGTCTGCCAAGCAGACTCCACAAGAAAGGCTTATATAAGGCGATTGAAGTTTATGAAATAACCATCTCTGACTAGGGAATAGGGGGAAAAAATTGCCCAGAGGAACTTTTCAGTTACACCTCATAAATACAGACGTCCTAGTACAACGTCTTGCGTCACATTCCTTGGACTCACCCTCAAGTAAATTTACACAAGTAGTCTTTTATGGCTTTAAGCTTTAAGCCTAGACTTACAGGCTGTAGCTATGTTTGTCTTTCAAGTTAGTGGTTAATGGTTTGTTCATATGGTCAACAGATAATTACATTTAGTGTTTTCATTTGAATTAATGTGGACAAAATATAAATGAAGATTACATATTCAAATGTTTCCTTTAAAGAAATTTTGTATTAGAATTTTAAAAGGTCCTCAGATTGTCCCATAAATTAGCTATTTGTTGGTTTTCCAAACACCTTTTCACCTTCGAGTGTTTCTATTATATTCTCAATGGCTTCATTGTTGAAGTGGCTGGGATTGGCTGTTTGAATTTTTTAAGGTTTATGTAACACTGAACATGCAAGTGTGTAGCGGAGGGTGATAGTGGAGCAGCAAAAGCACTTTTTTAGTATTAAGCACCTAAAGAGTGGAAGAGTTTGTCTCTATAGTTATGAACTTGGTGGAATTGTCTTCTGCTAACACAAATTGTTGTCTAAAACTGGAATAGATAAAGCATCTTATTTCTTCAGCGCACAAACCACTGGCCCACTCTAAATGTGACTCACAAGTGTGTCCGTCATGAAAGGAGTACAGTGAGAGTAGGTGTTAAAGGGAGGCCGCAGGGTTTGAAGCCTTGATGTCGGGTGAAGGACATCAGTGGCTTATGATCTCCTTTTTAGGTCACGACACCTCCTCCTCCCACGAGTCACTTCCTCCCTCCTCATGATGTAAAAGGCTCTCCTTTTTAACAACACTGGAATAAAAATCAACTATTATATTGTCGTTTTGATGCTGTGTATCCATGTTTGAAACATCACACAATCACTAACATATACGTTTCCTTTTAAATTAAAAGAAAAAGATTAAGACCATGGCCATCTTTGTTCATAACCCTGTTAAAATAGTACAGTTCATCAGCTGCATTGCCTTTAAATAGTTCTTCCAACACAGTCTGACTTTCTGCTCTTCAAGAAAGCTGAACTAATCCAGCTCTATGTAGCAGTAAATAGTACTGTTTAAAGGAATAGAGGACAATCTCTTATTTCCATCTGGATCGTCTAAATAATTGGTCCTGCTAATTGTCAATTATTCTGTTGATATGTTTATGTAAGGCCGTCCTACGTGCTTGCCCCGTTAGCTACCTTTTTCTGCGGATGTGCACTTTCAGACGTACTGTATATGTGTGGTGAGCTACGGTTTTAGGCAGTCATTGAAGCTCACATTTCTCGACCGCGGTTCTTTGAAAATGGCTGAGGGTCATAAGAGAAAAAGTGTCTATGAAGTGTATGGGAAGAAAAGAAAGGCCTCAGAGAGGCAGATATATCCCAGAATGCTTTGTGAGGAGAGCCCTCCTCACAAAGCATTATGGGATTTGCTGTCATAGCGGCCATAGGCTGTCACGAATAAAACAAAAAACAGCAAATAATAACAAAGATGGCGCAGGCACTGCGTGAACTGTCCAGACGGTATGAGAACAACAGCTTTTAAACTGATCGTGCACAAGGAGAAATGGGCTCTCGCATGTATTTAATAAGCATTCCCTCTTGGGAGCAGGTACAGGGGTGTGCATGTGCATTTTTTTTCAAAGTGGAGAGGACGGGTCTATCAAAAAATTCATAAAGTTCCTCCACAATACCTTTAAATCAGTAGTGAGTGATTTCAATATTGTTATCAAAAATCCATCCGTGAAAAGATCACTCCAAACCAAAACTTCCACTATATATATCAAATGACTATAAAGCATGATGGCAGGTTTAACAGAATTTGATCTTGCTCAAACCAGATAAGCTGCATGGACACAATGGCTTACTTTGCCAGAAGGGGCGGTACTGAACAATAGTTTAAAGAAACTTTTTATACATCGTCAGAGTCACACCCTGCCACATCATCACATCACAATTCATATTATAATAAACCTTATTTGTAAATAATCGGACAATCCCTTAGCTTAGTGTGAGGGATTGCATTCGAGTCAATGAGTCGATGCAATCAAGAGGTTTTCCTTAGATAGAAAACTTTGAATCAATTTGACTGGATGATCTGGTGAACTGTAAAGTGCCTTGAGATGACATGTGTGGTGAATTGGCGCTATAGAAATAAACTGAATTGAATTCAATCTCTGGCTCCAGATATAATGAGATAATACACTGTGTTCTAGGTCAAGGACAATCCAAATGCATACTGCAAGAGCTTTCTCTATTAAGAATTATTGTCTGTGAATTAACCTTTATACTTTATACAATATTTGCATGACAAGTAAGTTAATTCAATATAACAGTTAAGCTTATTTTGGCTTTATGTTAGAAACAGAGCATTGCAGCACTACTCTCTCCTCACAGCAGAGATGGCTAGTTCTTTAGCGTGAACACGACAAGCTCTGTTGCAACAGTTGCTGTTATTTTTCACTGAAGTTATTTATTTTCAATGTGTGTCGTAGTTTCTTTTATCAGATTTGTTGAGGGTAACAGGCATTGATGTCTTCCCTCTATCCAAAAAGAATATACCAAAATAATACCAGTTTCTCATTGTTGTTTAATCACAAGAGCAGAACTATTCTTATGCTACAAAATATGAAAAAAAACAACAGAATTGTACATTGTTCTGTACCTCATTAACGGACACCATATTTTAATCCATGCAGAATGTTTACATCACCCCCTTTATAGGAAGCTCTTTCCAAGATTCTACAGATATTTTGATGTCATGTTTGTGGTGATGAGCTGAAACAGGAGAATCTAATTTGTAGCTTATTTCAATTGATATTATTTCACACATTGAAGGCAGTCATCTACTATGTATAAAATGCAAAAAAAATTACCCACATGATCAAACAATCAGTCAATTTTTAAAACAAAACAAAGTATTTGGTTAAATAGTCTAAAGTATATCTGAATGTAATGCTGAAGTTGACTTAAAGTTATCTTGCCTACCTGATTAAAAGATGACAAGCACAATTTCACCAGTTAAAGCTGCAGCTTAAATGGCTACCAGCATTTGTGACTTGTGTAGATCGAATTAAACATCTACATTTTCATGACTTTTAAGCATAAAACTTTGAAAAATATACCTTTTGTTTTTAACTCTTATCAGAATAACAAATTTTCAATGGCAAGAACTTTATTCAACAATATCACTTCAATTTATAGTGGAGCATTCAAATTTTTTAACTTAAAACTTAAAAAAAGAAAAGGAAAGAAAGATTTTTTTTCAAGCACTAAGCTCACTTAGCTGATTGCTCCTTCCTGTGTTTCCAAAAAGGCGACGGCAAAACTAAACAATCCAGTCCTTCTTTCACTGTAGATGAGCCATGATCTGCTTATCTGTTCTCCATTTTTCATTTGGATGAAATAATAGCTGCATGAATAATGACAGCAGACAAGATAGAAGGGAGCAGGAGGAGGGGTTACCAATCTACTTGTTTTGGAGAGCAGAGTTCGTTGCTTTTATATGTTGTCGCCAAAGTCTCCAGTAGCAGAAAAAAGTCACCAGATTTGGCGCTAGGCACTTTATTAATAAAAGTTCTAGAGAGGTCTGGAAAGTCACTAAATATAGCAACAAAAGCGCTAATTTCACAACACTGCTCTTCCAGTTGATTGTTTTCAAATGATTTGCTGCTGTTTGTTTGGACCTTTCTGCACATGCGCAGCAAATGGACTGATCCAATGTGGTGGACACTGAAGGGGGGCCCAGAGACATATTTAATATTATAAGCATTCTGATGGCATTTTAACAAAAGGATTTTAATCAAAAATATAATTAATGAGCACAAATAAGTAATAGCTGTATTAACCATACATGTAAAAGGAGTTTTACGGGGCCTCCAGGAACTTGGGGCCCTAGGCAATGGCCTAATTTTGTCTAATGGTAAATCCACCCCTGCCTCCATTCTGCCTTTAAGGTAATACATTTTTGCTGTACTCAGCAAAAAGTATATTAGAATAACTTTAATAAAAAAAGAATGAAAAAGAATGATTAGTTTGGGATTTCCCTCATAACAAAATTGAGCTCTTCAAAGCGCTCTCTATTCATTTCATGGGGAGTATGGATTGGTGGGCTGGCAGTGACAGCAGAGGTAGATAAAAGTGAGGCGTAATCCTTTTTCTTTGAGCCAGCAAAGGTCAGACTCGTGCCTTTCCACCCACTTCCTATGCCTCACACATCTAGGGGACTCCATGTCTACGCAGATTTCTGCTTGGAGCAAATAATAATCTGATCTGAAATATGAACGTGTTCATTTGCTTTTGTTTAACTCGTTTAATGCTATCTGTAGTGCTGAGAGAAGTGTTGTTGCTGACGAATTTAAAAGTCGGTGTTTGGGCATTTCAGCTGTTTAGCAGGAAAAAGGAATAAATGTTTACAAAAGTAACTATAAGCAGGAAGCCAACACTTTTAGAAGAGACGTTAGATTAGCAGGTCATTAGAAGTCCTTCACTAACAGGAGCTTTCAATCAAGGCACCTCACAGAATCCCAGAACGGCGTATTTTAATCACAAACTGGTGTTTAAACAAACTATTTTTTCCAACGGTTTTACTTTAGTCATTGATCATCTTCCAATATTTTTTTTTTGAATGCGATACTTTCCCATGAGTTTTCTTTATCAATTTTTTTTTTTATTATTTTTCTCTATTTCAGCTAATGCAACTGTTCAGAAGCTTGTTTTCATAAGGTGTTTCTGTGTCCCAGTCATTACAGCAAGTTCTTATCTTTTCATGTTTTGGCCACCAAGAATCCTACAATTTAGAAATGAAAGAAAGCAAAGATGTCAAACTGTACACACCCAGTGGCTAGCTTACAGATATTAATACCTTTCTACAGGGTTCTTACACCTTTTCCAAAATCAAAATCAAGCCCTTATCAAGCACTTTCAAGATCCATTTTAAAACTTTTTCCAGCACCTTACACCACCGTAAATTACATACCAATACATAGTCAAAATTATTACCCTCGGATGATCAAAGAAAATTACTCCTCCCATGGCGTAGTAATATAACCAACCAGAGGGTGTCGCAATTCAGTATTATCAGCCGTAGAGTTATCAATGCTGTTTTAAGGTCTGGGCCTGGCAATGAATTAAAACTTCGTTTTTTGTTTTTGTTTTTTGGAACGTTGGCGAGGCGGTACCGTGTTAGTGCTGCGGGAAACAATGCAATACTAACATTACATTATCACACCGTACTCTCAGTCACGCAGTTACTAGCGTAAACAAATAGGCGCTAACGTTAACATGTACTAGGCTATTTCAGTTGGCTTACTTAAAGTCTATGACTTACCCTTCATGTGACTCGAGAGCGCAGACTCGCCCATTGTGAAAAGCTGCACATCTTTTTTGCAGACTTTACAAGAGGCAACTCGTGGGGTTTGTCCCCGTTTAATCCATAATTTGTATTTTTTATCTTCCAGCCAACGTTCATTGAAACGACAACCTCCTGGCATGGTGCAGTAGTGGTTTCATGGGGGCGGAGTCACACATGGTAATAGACTGGCAGATCGCAGTAACACATAAGTGAGCAGATTTCATTTTCGGGCTCTCCAACATTTTATTTCTCCATTTAATAAACACACGATTCAGTTAAATAGGTATTTGTTGCGAAAGAAATAGTTACAATTTCAAGCATTTTCAAGCATTTCATCCAAAATATAAGCACTTTTCAAACCTTGAAAACACAACGTCAAAATTCAAGCACTTTCAAGGATTTCCAGCACCCGTACGAACCCTGTTTCTGGTATCGGCTAAGACCCATTTTTTTTTGGTTTAATACTGCCTATATTCTTCATTTCATGGCTTTGATAGAGTTTCAGAAACATTCTTGGAAATATTGGTCCATACTGAGATGCCAGCATAATTTAATTGACTCATATGTGTCAGTTGCATATGTGAGATGTTAAATCCCACCATATCTTGAAGGTGCTCTAATAAACCAAATAGTGACTGTAGGAGTATAATGAATTCAAGCAATCAACAATTACTACATTTAAGTAACCAGAACTTTCTTGATATACTTTGGCCTTTGTGGCATTAAATATGATCCTGCTGGCAACTCCAGCAGTAGATGGGCACACTGTGTTCATGAAGGGATGGACATGTATGGACATATAAATGTGAATGGGCTGGGATCTTTTAATTACACTTAGCTTGGTAACAAATGTGTGCAAAGAAAATATTGAATCCCCAAAAGAATGAAATATTGAAAGCTGCTTGGCAGGATAAATCATGCTTTCATGCTGTTTATGAATTCCAATCCAGCCATGTAAATGTTTCAGCTGAAAACCCATGGGACCTGCTAACATTTCTCCAAACTGTTGTCTAACTTTGGTTAGCCTCTGTAAACTCTTTGTCCTGTTCTTAGCTACCAGCAGTGGCATCCAGTGTGGTCCTCTGCTGCTGTGTCTCATCTGTATCAAGGTTAGATGTGTTGTGCATTTAGAAACAGTATTATGTATGACTTGGTGGTAGAAAGTTGTTATTTGAACTAATTATCCCTTTCTGTCATCTCGATCCATTCTCCTCTAAACATCAACAAACTTTTCTGCACACAGTTACAGCTTATTGAAAATTCTCTGTAAACCAGAGCTGACTTTGTGCCTAGAATTTCAGCGGATCTGTGGTCTCTGAAATACACAGATCAGTCTTGCATAATTAAATGTACCTCTTTAAAAGTCACTTAGATCCATTTTCTTCTCGATTCTGATGCCAGGTTTGAACTTTAGCAAGTCATCATCAACGCGCCCTCCATATGCTCCATTTGGTTTCAAAGTCTAGATAGCCATGCTTCACATTTCCTTATTATTCCGACACAGATTTACATACAGATAAATCTGTATGCTGATGATGCCAGTACCTTATTTTAGTCTTCATATGAAGTAAATTATTAGATGGCATTTATTTTTATTGATCTAAATAAAGACAAACAAATGCATATCTCCTAAATCTGCAATGTTATTCTTTTTCCTTTTGATTTCCAAACAATTGTTCAACACTTTAATCAGCTTCATTTATTCCTAAAAGGCCCTGATCACATCATGGCTGTCAGAAAATCACTAAATTCCCTTTCAATTAAAACAATATATTGATAGTGTGTACTTAGTCCTTTTAAAACATCAGAAGAATTTTTGCACCAGGCATGATCAGCAGAAATATATATAGTTGAGCACCATCAGCCTTCTTCTTATATTACCAAAATTAAAACATGAACAATGGAAAATATTATGCATACTGTGTGTCACTATAACTAAGAGTCTATTTCTATCACCTGTATCAGTATTAGTATATAAGTGTGTTTCTGCATCATCAATTTAGCATGAAGGTCTTCAACAGGGGGTCCGCAACCCCTAGGGGGTCAATGGAGGTACTGCATGGGGGTTGCGAAAGCTTTGGTTGATTGTTTTTTTTTTTTATATTCCCCCTGCAATATTTTCCACTAATTGAAATGTCTTTAAATACAAATTAACATGAATTCAACACATTGTAGTAAACAGATAAATGGAGCAGAACATGTCTTTCAGTCATCAATGCACACATTCAGCGACACACAGGAGCTCTTTCAAGCTGGGCACCGTTTCATTCACAACACCTGTCCCATCAACAAGGAATCAGAATCAGAGATACTTTTAGAATCCCAGGGGGGAACTACTTTCCTTACATTACTCCATCTGTAATAGAGTGACTATAGGACCAGTTTGATATGACACAATTTCATACAATATATATAATTAGGGGGTCACCGCTCCATCTCGCCATCTGTTTGGGGGTTCTTGGCCTGGAAAACTTTGAAGACCCTTGGTTCAAAATTAAAATGCTTTAATGGCTTTAACATCTGCATTAATTACACCAGAATTCATATCATATACGTTTACAAAAAAACAAAGCATTATAAAAAAGAAAACAGAATTCAAATAAAATGATACAACAAGCTGCAAGGAATAAATTAAAATATTTGTATGGAACAAGTTTAAACTACTGGTGTAGAGATCCTTTAAAACCTAATACAGTACATGACCTGGTCCCTTTTACTGTGCTTCATAAATAACTTGACTTACATCATATATTTGCTGATTTGCTCACATCATTAAAAAGCTATTCAACATGTGCAGCCTCTAATGAGTCCAGAGAGAATGTGTTGTTTTTTCTTTTTTCAATGTCTAGCTACAGAAACTAAGGTATTTCATTGTTAT
>NW_015150634.1:842090-850138 GCF_000732505.1 Cyprinodon variegatus | reverse complement strand
CTGAGCCTGGTTCTGATGTAGGTTTCTTCCTGTTAAAAGGGAGTTTTTCCTCTCCACTGACGCTACAAGCATGCTTAGTGTGAGGGATTGCATTCGATGGAATCAACTGGTTTTCCTTAGACAAAAAACTTTGAATCAATTTGACTGTATGGTCTGGTTGAACTGTAAAGTGCCTTGAGATGACATGTTGTGAATTGGCGCTATATAAATAAACTGAATTTGATTGAATTACATTGAATTGTAGGGATGTAAGGTTATCAGAAACTACATTGTCCAGTTAGGAAGTGTTTTTCTCTAATGAAGTAGAAATCTTTGATTTCTTAAAAACACTAGCATAAGCAGAAAATATGAACTCTGCACAGAAAGGCAACAATCAGGAGTTGAGACCCAGTGTGAGGTAACATTGCTTACCGCTACACCATCATTTAGACTGTAAGCCTTTGTATTTGGGTTACATAAAAAGAGAACAAAACAACACAGACCTGGGAAGCCAACATTTGAACAACTAGAAAAAAAAAGGAACATGCACAGTGTTATACAGCTACTCCACTAAAACCTGCTTTAATTGGCTCCTTTATATAAATCACACAAACAGTCACAAATATTCATTGTCTAACAAGTATTGTCTTTCTGTGCCAGTTGGTGGCCACTGCCCTTAAGCATAAATCTTTTTTATTATATAATGAGACTTTGTTGGAGGCCATAAACTGTTCAAGCTAGAACAGTCAGGTTTGTTATTTAGATGCAACAAATGTCAAACAAAAACTGACATGTTTTCTTTGGTTGTGTACCTCTCCCAGGCCACATATACCACATGATCACATTTTGGGGGATTTAGCTTGGCGAAAATGATAATATAGCAGGGTTTGATCTTTTACAGCATCTACCTCCATAAGAAAGCATGAGAAGAAAATGCAAGTACATTTTTTTCTTAATCAGAAACAGATGCAAAGATCTACAGGGCTTAAAAAAAAAAAAAAAAGTTTATTTAACGCCTTTTTTAAGTACTTTTTTTCCCCTAACAAATCCGGAATGTGTGTTGGAGAAACAATAGGTGGGAATTTAAACAGGATGTAGCCAGATTTTTCTTGCCCCTGTTTTCTTTTTTTACTTTTCAGCCTGGGTCAAGAGAATAACACGCCATTAATTACTGTTTTGCACAAAAATTCATGAGGGGGACACATTTTATAGAGTGTGACTTCATAGCAGAGTACAGTTAGGGTTAGCAGAGTAATCTCACTGACAACCTGTAAAACGGCAAATGAAAACAAATGCAGCCTTGCTTTTGCCCTGAGGGCAGCTAAGGCAATGAAGGTGTGAGCAGCACCTGCAAAATAAGCAGCGCCTCATAATTAGAACGAGCAGGATGTTTGTAGGTTTTAGGAAAACTGTATCTGCAAATCCTAAACTAAAAGTCTATCTTAAAACTGTCATGATTGGTTTAAGCGATCTGACCCACATGCAGAGAACCACTCAGAGACCAAGGGGAAAAGTTTTACAGATTTATTAAATGTAGATGAATAACAGTTCAGGGACCGTAGGAAATTTGACTGAGGCTTGAATATTACTGGAGACGGACTCACGTATGAGGGGGCTCTTGTCAATCCTTGAATCCAGCTTGTGGGGGTTAATCCAGAGAAGAGGGAACTCGTTGGAGGGCGGACAGATAGACAAGCGTTGGACCCAGAGGTGTAAAGGAGCAGACTGTCAATTGGATTTCCGATGAGGACTTGAACGGATCATGTGGAGGTTTTCCCCTGCTCAGTGTGTTCTCAGTAAATCCTTCCAGGGGGAGAGGGTCCAGGTATCCAGTTCCTCGGGAATGCTTCCTGCCGAAAAGCAAAGACAAAAACTAGATAATTCTCAGAGGAACAAAGCTTAGGTTAGACCCAGCTAATCTTAGCTTGGCTAGAGTACCCAAAACTGGCAAACACTCTGGCGTCGAGGTAGTGACAGTCGACTGCTCAAATACTCCTCCAATAATGGTCCAACGAGCCGCAGGTGTACAGGGAGGCCCAACGAGGACAGGGCACCACCTGGTGGTGGAGAGAGAAAAACACACAAACAACCCACACAAACTAGATTTCTAACAAAAACATTGTAGATTGTGTTGAAATGTGGCACTAAGTGCAGAACCTGTGAATGTATGTGAGCATCCCTGTGTTCTCTTTGCTGCAGGCATGGCTGACAGGTTTAACTGCTGTGGTTCCCGAAGGCTTATAGGGATGTGATTAAAGAGGAGCAGAAGAAGAGAGTCACCAGTTTACAAATTGTTGGGCTGCATCTTTTTAAATACTTGTTCCATGCAGCCCAGGTTCTTAATATAAAGAGGCAGGGGCAGTGATTTACATGAACTTTTATGTGCAAACAAGGGAATTCTTCTTCTTCTTCCAGATTGACGAGTCCAACCAGCAGCATCTCTTGTGGTTTTTGGACGTAAAGTGTGAACAGTTAGATCACATCAAAGCATCGGGCCTTACAATGTGAGAACATTAATCGTGAGCTGTAAGGTTTTAAACCCTTCAGTTTCGTCTTACATTTTTAACTGTAGCTGAGTACAAAGATTGAAAATATCATACAATGTATGCCTGCTGTTTGGGAGAGAGAATCAGCAGGAGGAGGGTGTTNACACAAACAACCCACACAAACTAGATTTCTAACAAAAACATTGTAGATTGTGTTGAAATGTGGCACTAAGTGCAGAACCTGTGAATGTATGTGAGCATCCCTGTGTTCTCTTTGCTGCAGGCATGGCTGACAGGTTTAACTGCTGTGGTTCCCGAAGGCTTATAGGGATGTGATTAAAGAGGAGCAGAAGAAGAGAGTCACCAGTTTACAAATTGTTGGGCTGCATCTTTTTAAATACTTGTTCCATGCAGCCCAGGTTCTTAATATAAAGAGGCAGGGGCAGTGATTTACATGAACTTTTATGTGCAAACAAGGGAATTCTTCTTCTTCTTCCAGATTGACGAGTCCAACCAGCAGCATCTCTTGTGGTTTTTGGACGTAAAGTGTGAACAGTTAGATCACATCAAAGCATCGGGCCTTACAGTGTGAGAACATTAATCGTGAGCTGTAAGGTTTTAAACCCTTCAGTTTCATCTTACATTTTTAACTGTAGCTGAGTACAAAGATTGAAAATATCATACAATGTATGCCTGCTGTTTGGGAGAGAGAATCAGCAGGAGGAGGGTGTTAAAAAAACTTCTTAGTAAATGTTTGTCCTACATTCTGAGTCCTGACAATAAGAGCAGCAATGTTTCTCTAAAAAATAGTGGTGCTTGAGAACACTAGAGGGAGTGGAACAAAGAACAACCCATATTGGAACAGACCCTCCATACAAACAGGTAAACAACACGTCAAGCTTTAATGCAGGATTTTGCATTACGTTGCAGAAGCACTTGGAGGGGTGAGGCAGTGTGGGGGAGCGGTTCATGTAACTTTAACGTAATTTAATGTAATTTCCTGTCAAAGAAAGTGTAAAATATTGCTCTTTGTTGTCAGTCTTTCACCATAACCACTACTGTCCACAATCTGCTTCGACCCTCAGTGAATCATGAGATTAATTTATCCATTTATTTCCATCCTTTGATCCTGTTGTTTATGCAGCACCCAGTCCTTTGAAACATTTTATAAATTTTGTTTTTTATTCATTGTCTTTTTGATTTATCTATCATTTTTTTTGTATTTCTTTCTATTAAATCTAACCAAGAGTATGACAGACACCCGTTGCTTACATTACACCTTTACTGTTATCTCCTAAAGAGTTCAAAACCCAGAGGTTGTTCTTTCCACTCCCATGCACCCTGCCTTTACACCAAAAAGAAAAATGCATTATTAATTTTCTGCATTGTGGGCTGCATGGCGGCACAGATTGTAGCACTGCTGCATTACAGCAAGACACTATTGGGTTTCATTCCTTAGCTGTGATATTTCTGCATGGAGTTTTCATGCCCTTACAGGGACCTGAAAAAAGAAATTCACATCCAAATGTAAAATCTCTTGCTATCTGTCAGTTACATCATCTAGAAACTCTAACAAATGAGATAGCTTTCATTCCTGAGCGACATGTAGTATGTTAACCCTGAAACACAGATCTGGTGTCAGTACAAGAAAAAATTTGTTATTTGTCTTGTGTGCCTTCTTCTTCATTGTGATCCATGAAATATGAGTAAATATATCTTGAAATAGATGTATTTTTTTCTTTTGATGAGTAGATAAGTAAGATAATTTACAAATTGAATAAATTATTTATGTTTAAGATAAGGGAAAAACTCAACATAATCTTTTTTCAAATGCATGATGTCTAATTATCTTATTTTAAGGGGGAAAAAATCCTCATTTCTACCATACTGAAGTGAAGCTGCATCATTTCTGTGTGGTGAAAAAGTTGCAATGAATAAGACAACCTTTATTTTTTAATGTAGGTCCCAATTAAAAAGAAATGGAGCATATTCCATCTGGCATTTATGTTAGGTTCTAACTTGCACTGACTAGTGTTGCTAAGCTTCCAGCATTTTACTCATAATCAGTGTCTAAAATATGTCTCCCTGAGCGAGTCATTTAACATCTACCAGTAAGAGAGATATACTAAGTCGTTAATCTTGCCTGTCACCTGCTGTGACAGCTGACATTGATGTATTAGTAAGTGGTTGCTGATGTTTACACATTTCTAAGTCATGGTGAGATGAAATTAATGCACTAGCTATGATACGTCTCTTGCTTTACCACTAACTCATTATTTAGTTTCCTTTATTCAAATATCTGTAAAATTAGTACAATATTAGAATTTACCAAAGTGTATCTTAGAAAAACACATTAAAAAAAACACACAATGGAGGCCAACAAATACACCACAAACACAAACAGTCCAGTTATAAAGTTATAAGGAAGATTTAAAAAAGAGGATTCAGTTATAAATAAATCTCTCAAGTTTTCAGCAACCCCCAGATCTCTGCTTCATCAGTAATCTGAGAACGGAAAGACCTCCGAACCTGGCAAGGCCGAGGTAAACCAAGAGGCTCAGGAAGGACATTATTAATCTGAGAAGCAGCCAAGAGGAGGATGACAATGTTGGGGCGCAGGAGATGTCATCAGAACTGATTCTTATGGAGGACTGACAAGAGTAAAGCTTTTTCTGTGGAGGCTTATCTTTTGGTATGCTACAAGCCATGTAGAGGATAAAACGGGTAACGGGCGAGTAACCGGTGGGTTTTAAGACGATAAACAACCTAAGTCTCAGGTCAGGACCACCAAGTTGATGGTTTATGGTTGAGTTGGACTTACAGCTGGACATTGGGTGCTACAGGTGAACACTTGTAAGTTGAGCACATTTTGTCTTGTGTGCCCATGGCCTGTCCAGTACAATGTTTTTTAAGGTGTACTTTCTAGCTAATATCTAAGTAGCTCTAGGGTGACCAGATTTGAGTTACTGACCGGGCACTCGAACCGAGCCATCATCCCGTCGGCGGAGTTCCCGGACCAGCCCCGGAGCTCACGGCTCGGTTCTGCTGCACTGTAGGTAGTCAACCAAAATCCCCGACAATTTTGAAATTCCCACCCGGACATTTTTTTAGCTATGAAAACTAGGACATATCTGGGAAAAAGAGGATGTCTGGTCATCCTAAGTAGCTCAAGCATGTCAAAGTAACAACCATATTAATGGCAGAATCTAAAGTTTTGCATCAGATTGTTGCAGCAGGCATTAATGGTCCATTAACGTGCGCTGTCAGGTTTAGCTTGGTTTAGCTGCAATGCTGGGATTGAGATGAATGATTTAAACTGGATTGCATGTATTTGTGTCTCATCTAATCTCAGCTTTTTGCCCAAAGGCTGCTCTAATTTAATTGGCTCTTCTTTAAAATACTAATGATGGGTTGTATAGTAAGACCATTTCACATTTTCTATTCCTTCAAAAGTCATCATTTTCCGTACTATTTGTTGATTTTCTTGGAACCCAGTCCAGTTTGTTAAGTTAGTTAAAAATAAGACATTGAGGAAATGGTAGACAACCACCATAAGCCTACTACTGTATACTATAACTGAAGATGACCAAATGGATGGATCCGTCTAGGAAATAAATGGGACAGATTAACACTTTTAAAGATCATCTGTAGTTTAATTGCTTGACAACTTTCTAAAAAACTCAGACTTGAATCCATGCAGCTTTCGCCATTAACATTTTTTGGCATGTTCAATGTACAATAATTTTTTCACAGAAGGAAAGTGTGTTTTATGGGGCATTCCTTCATGATGCAACATAGTAGTGTTTGTGTTCCCAAGCAACCTGCTTCACTAAAGAATATAAAGCCAATAAATCAATGATTCCGTGCAGCATTTAATCCTTTTTTTTCTCCCATTTTGGAAAATATGAAGACTTTAAATGTAGGAATGTGAATGATTTTGATAAACCAATGGCTTTAGCTTGTATATACATAAACGCGTTGACCCTCAGCTACAAATGGTGTAAATTTGAAGCAATAGTTTCAACAAAGAACAGCAGACAAAAGCTTGAGGAAAGACTGACAAAGCCACCGTTGTTTCCACTGTTGTGTCACTGTGAGAGTCACACTGGAATAATTCAATCCAGTCCTCTATAAATGACATATTCATTCAGGAGATAAACGGTACGTGCAGCTTACAGCACAGAGAGTGCTTTGAACAGGAGATCTCCTTCAGTGACTGACTGCTGCATCTTAATGCACAAAGGAGCGCTATCGTAGATCCTTCCTACCAGCATCTTTGTAACCCTCGAAATATCAATACTCCCAGCAACCTCCATATTTGTTTACATATATGCTTTTATTAAAACTTTTTTTTGTTACACATATGCGTCTACTTGCGCTGTTTTTTTTGTTTTTGCATACTTTTAACATTTTTGTTAAAATGTGCACATCTCATTTCTGCTGCTGATCTGACTGCCCCTTACTGTAAGATAGTTGTTTTAAATTAACCAGTTGTACATTTGTTAAATATTTTAATATATTTTTAACAGTTACTGTGCAGCATTTTCAGTCTTTATTTTGCTTTTTACACACTTTAAAGTTCTATTTTTTTGTGAGTCTTTTTAAATGTCTGCCTTTGCATTTCCTCATTGTGGGCAAAAGAGGAATTTACTATTCTTCCCATTCTATTCTATTCTAAGTTCCTCAATCACACCTACAGTACATATGCTGTAGGGATTTGCATTCAACAGTTTATCTACACTATAATGATGTCAATCATAAGGACCTTGGAGCCAGCAGGGAGGAGGGTTAGAGTTTTACTGAAGAACATCTTGGCAGTGGGCTTAAACTGTCTCTAATAGAGATAATCAAAGACATAATTCAATAAATGCTTCAAAGAAAGAAACACTTTAGGGTTACTCACAAATTCTCACATCTATGTGTTCACCAACTTTCTAACTATTGTGTGAAATATATTACTTCAAAAAGTGCAAAAAAAAATTTCTGTGAGTCTGTTTTCAAATATTCCATTGGAGTACCTTAGTATTCATTGAGCTCAAGTAGGACTTCAAAAGAGAGCTACGTCATTGAGAAATATCTATGTTTAATAAACTAATATTTTGTATGAAAATAAATTTCCAAGTACAGCATAGATGCACTGAAAGAAGAATGTATGTGGAATGTAGAAATTAGGGCCAAATCTCAAGGTGCCAAATTATAAACATTAAAATAGTGGCATTAAATGGATTAATTTATTTGTTAGAAAATGCTCCACTGTAAGGAAAGAAGTGTTGAAGAAAAAGTACCTGCTATTATTCTTGTATGGCAGAGCTTCCCAGACATTTCAGCCTGTGAGCCCAAAATTAATAATTAAATAGAACCCCTAAAAAAGGATAAAATTATTTCATGCCTTATCTATTCATAAATACAAACTGAAATAATTTTATTAATCTTTATTTTATGTGAAAACTAAAAGGGAAATTTAATTATTTGAATAATTTGCAAACATGGCATTGGCTATTGATAGATAGATAGATAGATAGATAGATAGATAGATAGATAGATAGATAGATAGATAGATAGATAGATAGATAGATAGATAGA
>NW_015150634.1:803616-842060 GCF_000732505.1 Cyprinodon variegatus | reverse complement strand
ATCTATCCATGCTTACTGATTTGCATGTCATATGTTTTGTGAATTATATATTCGATATTTACTCTAATTGCTTAGCAACCAGAACTTTTTCAATCCAATTATATTTGGCCAGTCATCCCAAATTGTACATGAATAAAAAAAAAAGCATTGTAGAGAACAAAAGCAATGTTTATTAAAAAAACACATTTCTCTTTGTTCTTGTGAGCATTAGATGTCAGATTTACACAATATACAAATTGTGGGTTTTGTAGCAAATATACTTTCTATTAAGACAGCAGCAGCAGCATTGGCTTGTACAAAAATACACCTTTCGTTTTCACAAACCTTACCCAAAGAATCAGGATAATATTAATATATATTTATACATATATCTGTGTCATAAATATGCAGAACTATACAGGCTGAACACAATTCACGGTAGTGGAGTTAATTATATATATATGAAAAAACAAGGATAGAGTACTTTTTGAGAAACTTAAAACAATCGACCCCTTCTTCTATTTTAACAAATAAAAACACATAACAGTCCTAAAACCTTTTCAAACAGATTTAAATGCATATGTTTTTCTTTTGCTGTAATAAAAAGTTTAAATGTGTTCATTTTTATTGAAGCAATCAATAGACATTTTTGGCAAATTTTGTTTAGATACAGAGAGGATATAAACCCAAACAGCTGTACTCTTGGGAAATTGTGTGGT
Source organism: Cyprinodon variegatus (assembly GCF_000732505.1). Lineage (NCBI taxonomy): Eukaryota > Metazoa > Chordata > Actinopteri > Cyprinodontiformes > Cyprinodontidae > Cyprinodon > Cyprinodon variegatus. The sequence goes on along the minus strand of NW_015150634.1, from coordinate 841,362 downwards.
TTTTTATCTTAAAAATATAGATATGCTAAAAAAGTAAATATGAAAACACATTTTGATGAGGGATGCACAGAGAAATTAGCTGTTAAAAGAAAAGAGCATATTTTTTCCAGCTAAACCTGGAGCCACGGGCTCTCTCCTTACTAAACTTGACCAGAGTCAAAACTCAAGAATCTGATCTTTTTCCTGTCAGTGAACGCAACATATCAAGCATCTACATTTGAAAAGATGCAGGAAATATGAAGAAGTTGGCCTTAAAAACTAAGCTAGTGTTTGGAAGTCCTCTTAGATTCAACTTTATTTTATTTTTTGTTAAAAATGACAATTAAAAACACCAAATTAATTGTTTTAATCCTGGAAAATAACATTAATATTAGGAAAAGATATCAGTGTATGCACAGCAAAGCTTTACAAACCATAAAGATAATCCATCAAGAAGCCTAATGTATGGATCTCTCATTTTGACCTTCTGATCATGGTCACATATTTCCAAACCAGAGTTAATAACTAAAGCACCTTGCTGTGTGTGAGTGGAAGGCGAGCTTACTTGAATAAATAACCGTAAGAGTTTGAAAAATACTTATAAAGCGTTACCCTGTAGAAAAGGAGTAGTTTACATAATAAAAGCATCTGTGTAACAGAAACATAAAAAGAGCATCCACTTGTTTTCTTCACTGTTTCAAATGAAACAAAATAGAAAAAAAGTTGTTTTTTTTCTGAAGGAAGATGGAAACATGAATATAAGTAAAAAATAAAGCTGCTAATTTAGCCCATTGATTAAGAAAAAGCTGTTATAGCTGAATTAATTGTTCAGAGCTCTAATAACTTCTAAATATTTGGAAAACATTCCTAATCCACCTGCGTATCTGTACCTTTTGAAAATAATGAGTACCAACAAGTGTACTTTACAACATAAAACAACGTGAATATGGAGAATATAATACCAGTATTGAAAACAGCTGCGCATGAGTCAACATATTTCATTAGAAAAACATGTCCTCCATTTACAGGTGATCTGTACAGAGTTCTTATTTACACGTATGACTCTTCGGCAAAGAAAAGCTGTTCAAAGTCCTCCAGTCGTGGGTCGCTGCACCGCCGGCTCTGCCACTCCTTCTTACCCTGCGCGATCGCTACTGCTACCTCCTGACTCCTCTGAAGGCAGGAGTCAGCGTCCGCTTGACCCTGCGAGGAGAAGTAGTCCCTCACCACCCGAGTGGCGGAAGGAGAAAGGCAGAGCTCTGTCTTAGAGTGACTGGACGCCACGTTTGAGGCTTTTCGTCGCCTCTCTGTCAGCTGAGATCTGTGGCCAAAAGACCTGTCTAGGGTAAGGCTCTTGGAGATGTCCGAAGTTGCTGAGACCTTAGCTGGCTCAGAGGCCCGGCGAGGAAGGGTCTTCCTTCCTTTGTGACCTTCCACCGTAGGAGTAAGAGAGTGGGATTTTGGCCTTTGGAGGACCAGGGAGGTGGGAGTCTGTCCGTAGAAAACACTCTGTGGGGGCCGCACCCTCTCATTTCCTGACAATCTCTGAGAGACCTCGGTTCCCATCACTTTGGGATTGTCGGATGAGGTTGGGCCGGAGTATTTGTGAGTACAGCTCCCGTCATGAAGCTGCCTTAGCTCTTTGACAGTCAGAGGTTTCTCCGCCCCTCTGTAAAAAGGAGAGCGGTTACGCTGAAGCTGAATGAGAGCCTGTTGGTAGGACGGAGGGCTGCTTGATCGCCGCTGGCAGTTTTTATTTGTCACTGCGGGATCATCGACAGGGCAACCGCTACTGGCTGAGTTCCCGTTTACCACGGGCAGGTCCTCCAAGTGTCCACTATCAGGTTGTCGTAGAGACAAGCTGCGGTCCTTTTTAAGCCAGGTGTTTGGGTGAAGCCCGTGTGATTGGGAGGAAGTTTGGTTTCCCCGAGGGGGAAGGACGGTTGATTGCCAATGAGGGAGGGAGTCCCTGTGAGGAGGGGAGTCTCTGGGCGACTGTGGAGCAGCTGCGCCATTCAGGGCATAGTCAGTGGAGTACTGTGAGAAGGCAGAGTCTAAAGAGCTGAGGGAGGATCCTGTTGGGGAAGTGGCTGGTGACGACAGACTGGAACAACTGGCATCGAGCCGCAGCGGAGGCGGCGGCGCGTGCTTTATCTTCCTCCGACCGCCGCTGGCTCCTCTCTGATCACACCTGTCCTTCTCCTCTTCGTTTAGCTGCAGTCTGTTCAGCCCCTGCTCCACAAACACCTCATCCTCCTCTCCTTCTCCCTCCATCGCTGCATCATAGCTTGCTTTCCTCAAAGGCTGGTGGTGGTTATCTGAGTGAACCAGCACAACACTAGAGGATGCAACATTTGCTAGAGCCAAGGCAGGCTCAGAACTTCTCCTGAGCCTTCGGGGTCCATTCGATGAGCTGCTGCGGGGCTGGCGCACAGCGGGGCTAAATCTCCTTGGTCTAGCAAGAGGTGGAAGCTGCAGTAGGTGGTCGGTGTCAGGGTCAGGCTCAGGGTCGCCATCGCTCAGGGTGATCACCGAGTCTCGGCTGCGGCTTTCCGGCTTAGCTTTTTCACGAAGCAGCAGTTGTTCCTGGTAGGGGGACTCGGGATCATCATTCAGCTCATTCTCGAGACTGTCGTAGCACGAGTCATTCATTTGGAAGGAGGAGACATCTGGGAGAAAATAGATAAAAACATGTAAAATATCAAACATAATTGGTAGTAAAGAACAAAAAACATACTTATACATGTAGGAGTATAAATATTACTCATCGGAAACAACCCTGTGCTGAAATTGTTTCCATCAAGCTTGAAATCTGCGTTTAGGACCTGGGGGTGTATTATAACATTTATGTTGTGATGCCTAGCCTATCGTCAAATTCTTGCCAATTTTTACCCCGATAAGAGGTAACCACTGCCAAAGGAACAAAAGCAAACATTTTTTGGGGAATATTTTAACCTAGCACTAGTTTAGCCATGCCCCTAATATTTTTATGCATTCTAAGGAAGCTAAAATCGATTTAATTACCAACAGCTGCTGGAGCATAGGTTGCAGCCATTTTTTCTTTAATGTACGCACCAACATGCTAAATGTGGCTGAATTTCAGCACTGGCTGACAAGCCACTTCGATGGTTTGATTCTCATATAAAATTTTCAATTGTAATTTAGTTAAATGGAGTAATAAACAAACTGAAACGTGACATTATGACACTAAAACTCTGATGAGCGGCTCATGTGCATGTGTGCGTGTTTGCTTATTGGTCCATTCAGAGGTCACTTTAGACAGACAAGAACCCTGTGAAGAACATGTGAAATTGTGGAGGTGCTAATATCCTAGAACATTCAACGTATCAGAATATATGGAGAGCAGACAAAAAGAAAACATGAGAGTGAAACGAAGGAAGGCAAGATAGTAGGAAAAAAGCCATTTAATGAAATGTGGAAGAAGGCAAGTCAAGAACGGGAAGAACAAAATTAAGTGATCTGAGTTTTATAAATTCTCATTCCCTTGCAGATACGTTTTCTGCTCCAAGTTACTATAATATTTAATCCTAAACATTGAAACAGTGACTTTTTTTACACTTACGTTTTTTTTCTAAACTTAATCCTCTACTTCACTGTACCGCTTTTACTATGGGATGAGTAATCATGCTTCTTTTACTTTTTACACTGCATATTTCATATAAAAAGTGCTTTACACAGAACGTTATTGTAATTGAACACTCGATAATGACCTATATAAATGTATTATTTGCATTCAGAAGTGTTGTTAATCTAGTTCAAGTACACTTCAGCTCGCCATCTAAGCTTAAATCATATTAAACATAAATTCCCGATACTGAATGGCTAGTAATGTTGGAAAACCACTTGTTACTTTGGCTGGAGGGCAAAAAGGCTAATGTCCCGCTCTTCTTGTAACAGTACCTTCTAACAGGGAAGATAAAAAAAAAAAATGCCATCTACTGTTGAAGATGTGGAGAACACAGGACAAAGCTTTATCCTGCTGGGGGCTCTTTGACCTCAAGTGGTTATTTTTGGCATGAGGGGAAAAGTTTGTGCTATGTTTGAAAGAGGGGATTCATCTGGATTTTAATCAGCACCTGTGACCCTGGCAGTCAGTGAAATTAGGGGAGGTCAACCTGTTGACCGCAATCAACGCGACTGAAAGAACCTAGACGACAGGGCTAGACACACAGAGACAGTAAGTCTCAGTCTGCATCACTTGTAGGAAGAACAGAGTGAGGCTTTATTGCTGCTTTCAAAAAGCAAATAAATGTTTTAAAAATCACAGTGAGTGAGAAGTTGCTCCACTTGTATGTTCGAAAATGGGACTAAAAGCATTTAGGATTGAAAGTGATCACATAAAAACTTGGAAACGCGGCTTCCATCCATCTTTTTCCTTTTTTTTTAGTCTGCTGACTCAGTTCTTACCAGATCCATGGTCGCTATTGCTCTTCTGGCTGATGTCTTTGAACAATGAGGCAACGTCTCCCAGGATATTGCTGCAGTTCTCTATGAGGAAGCGCACAAGCTCACACACCTGCAGAGAAATAAAGACATGTCGGTTAAATCACATCATCGCTTGCACATCAGCATTTTCTTTCTCTATTTACGCTTCATTCTGCAGCTGACAGCTTATGTTTTCATTCCTCTTTAGACACATTGACGGATAGTTGCTGTTTATTGTTTCAGTTGTTCTATCAGTTCATTTTAGGGAAGCAGCCAAAGTTCAGCAGAAATTGAGCCAACATGCAGTTTCAAAGTTTCTGTGTCAGCACAAACTGCAAAGTCAAACTTCTGTAGAGATCACGTAGTCTGACCGCCACAGTCAGAAGAAATTTGTAAAATAAAACTCTATCAGTATTACTGATACAAAGAAAATTTTGCTGTTGCAAAATGGTGTCACTGAAAACACACCCTTCATTTTTTTACTGTCTTTTGAAACCACCATGTACTGTATCTACCAAATAATGTCATTGAAAGTGTATAACTAGTTTCTTCAATGTAATATAAGCTGTCCGATTCTTAAACGATGATAAAGTATTTACTCAGTTATTGACATTCATGCCAAGGTGAAAAAAGGGGGGAAGAAAAATTCATCAGCTATCAACTTTTTTTATAAGTCTGTTTTAGAAGTCATCTTTGTTTTTGTTTTTTTGACCAAAGAACAATTACAGTTACATATATATATATCAATTAATTTCAGTTAATTTATATAGCGCCAATTCACAACTCCTGTCATCAATGCACTTTAAAGAAACTTCTTAACTTGGATGGACATCCAAATTAACGTTTGCACAACTAAATCAGAAGGAAAGACTCAGATCTTCATTCAAAGTTTTACACAAAGGGCCTCTAGCATTAACACTGCACTATGATCTTTGAAAATATTTGGAAGCTGAACTTTAGTTTGTGCAATCATTTTAAGAAAACTGACAAATATGTAAAAACATTTTCATCTTCAACTACTACTATTTCTAATATTAATAGTACTTTACTTATAATCAGAATCCTAAAGGTAAACCTCAATGGTGTAGACAGAGAGGCTGCATAGAGTAGTATGACAAAGTAACACAAAACTGGGACTCGAAAACAACTTTCTGTAGCACTTTCATTATTCTCTGAGGGAGGTTTGTATGAGTGGCATACATGGTGTCTCAGTATTACAAAAACTGACCAGTGTCATATGAAAAACTGTTATGGGGCTATAGCGTGCGAGTGAATTTTGTCATAGAATACAGAGCACATTTAGAAGAGTGTGGATTGGCTATTACTATATATTTTGCATTTTTTTCTAAAGCAAGAAAGACAATTGATCTTGAAATCAAGACTGTTTGCCATTATAACAAACGCCGCTGTATATCGACACTACTTTAGGGTGCTGGAGATTCTGTGACTTTGTTGTATTGTCTATTGTACACAGTAAATTCCACAGTGTTAAATATGCAGTGTCAAAGTACATTGACTCTTTTAGAGTTATTACAACAACTGGAGTAAAATATACACTATGTAGAGTTCTAATTTAACACTAAGTTAAATGCAAAATTTACTGTGTAAGAGGTTTAAAACAGCCACCAAATGGTTCTATTTTGGCCTTTCAGATTATTTGTTCTGCACTGACATCAAGTCCTTCGAGGGTATTTGAATTCCATAGCTTGCATTACACATTAAGTTCCCTTCCTGTAATGCTTTCTTCCCAGTTCTGGATAACATCCTTGTGATTTCATATAAAACTTTTTCTAGCTTGTACATTTGCAGACGCTCTCCTTGTCTCCTTGAAGCCACGAGTAGCATAATATAAACTTGAATGCTTCACAGTGAGGTGAGTCATACGATTTCTGTTTACTGGGAGGATGGACATTCCAACAAGGTGAGGTTTTTGTTGTAAAACGTGCCAGCAGTGTCTTTGCTTTGCTATCAGCTTAGACTTCAAACAAATCACAAAAACTTGTCTGAAGCAACTGCCTCTTAAACTAAACAGGGAAAATTTACTAAACACCAAAGACATCGTCCTAAACAAACATCAGAGTCTCAAACTCTGGAAGTCTCCACTGAAATTTGCTTGTTGGGTTTGTATGAGAGTTATTTCCGCTGCTCTGCCTCTGTGACAAATGCGGTGGAGACAAATATATACAGTGACTTGCAAAACCCATTCAGAACCATTTAACATTTCACACACACAAAAAAAAAACCCTAAATTTACTTTACTGGGATTTTATTTTATCTTTCCTTTCATATAAAAATGTTAACTGTGTTGCAGGTATTTCTATTTAGTACCTTTTACTCTAATACCCTGGAAAATTCCAGCACAACCCTTGTCATTTTACACCTAGTTAGTACCCTGAAAGTTAGAATTACGATTCGAAAGTCAAGGCAAGACGACCAAACTCAACTTCAGCATTAAAGCTGAATGCTGAATGTCAACAGTAATTAAATGTTCTAGCTTTTACTGTATTGTTTTTACGTATTTATGAAAGCTTTAGTCAATTGTACATGTTTTATTTTTTAGTGTTTATAAGATTTGACGTTTCAGTCCTGTTTATGTGCACAACCAGAAATGGGAATGCCGTCACCTAGAACAGGGGCAGGCAATGTTGGCTCCTCGTGTGCCACTACCCTGCAGCTTTTGGATGCATCCCTGGTTTAACACACCTGAAGCGAAGGGCCAAATTAAACCCCTTGGCTTTTCGGTAAGTTTAACAGAGGCCTGGCCGTTTGTCATTTATTTATTTGAGGTGTGTTGAAGAAGGGTTGCATGCAAAAGCTGTACGACAGTGGCACTCAAGGACCTATTTTGCCCCTCCCTGACCTAGAAGATTACATTGAACTCCAACTTTGTAGGTCTTAGATAAATGGAAAGCAGAAATACAGAGGAAGGACATGGAGATGATAGTTTGAAGAGGCAAGGATAAGATGCGTTACAGCCAAAGAAGTTCTATAACAAACAAATTTAGATCAGACAGGTAAGAAAGGTCAGGGAATAAAATATAACAGTTGCAATGCATTGCTTGATATAGCCCATACTTTTTAATGGCTCTTTATTATGATTAATTTGACCTTAAAATCTAATAAACCTGCTTAGAAAAAGCCTTTCAGGAAACTTGGAGGTCTTAATGTAACAATGCTGTGTTTTACTGTCCAACTGCCTGCAGATCTAAGGGATTAGAGGGCAATTTATGAATAAATGTCCAAAACTAAGAAAGAGGCTTTAAATACAACTATAGAAGGAGATTGTTGGCATCTTTCCTTTGTACAAACATAAAAAAAGTGAATTTTAACATCGGAAAATATGTTTTAAGGATAATAGCTGGAATACAATTCAATCGAGCACTGAATGAAGTCTGTAGGCTACTACAGACTTGTAATACTTTTACAAGGAGAGGAAAGCCAGAAATAATAAAAGTGCCAGCAATGATAGGAACGTATGGTATAAATAATTAAAAATTGATTCATTTATAAAAACATTTCAGAAACTGTTTAGTTATGCAGCTTTAAATTAAGACTGTGAAGGATAAAGGAAACGCAGCTAAATATCTATTTGATATTATTGGTGTCTGTTTAGCTTCACTTTAATGCTTTCCTTCAGCTCATCCAGAATACCTTCCTGTCACCAAGTCAAAGCTGCTACGTGATAAAACTCACTACTGGAAAGAGCCTATGGGCATCCAGGACTCTTTCACCTTTCCATCCGTCAGCAACCGATTAACAACTACTCCTCCTGTAGCTCAGCTGGATGTCATCTTTACGTCTTACAAGCACAGAAAATATTTTTTTAACAAGCTGTTTTCACGAGGACACGTGCAAACGGTGCCCGGGCAAAGAACTTTCGTCATCTTTGAACCGTGTCACCTTTGGTCACGTGGCCCTTCAATACCTGTCATGGAGTTCTTCAATTGGCACAAGATGTCTTTCGTGAAGAGATCGGGACAGATTTGCAGCTTCTGGGGCAATTACAGCTGCAAATCTTTGGAGGCGTATCCTCACCACATTACCTCATCTAGATTCTAAAATATTTGTTCATTCTTCTTCTCGAAATTTTCCATCATATCAGCAAAAAGTGATTCTTTTAGTCTTGCAATTAATTCTCACTCAAAACATTGAATTGCATGATGCTGCCATCACCATGATTCAGCCTGGGGATGTCCTTATCAGATTTGGCTTCAGCCATATGTTTTTTTTTTCTTTATTTAAAAAAAGAATAATATATATATTTTTAACAATCTTCTTCTAAAGATGATCAAAACAACAGTAAGAATCTTTTCGAGATCTGGTGCAAGGCAGAGCCCTACAGAAGATTCTTCCAACACCTACAGCTATTAGCACCAAGAAGAAATTGTAGAAGAATTGCAAATAAGTTACTGAACTTTCCCTTTGGGATTAATAAAGCAATATGAATGGAATTGAAAACTCTTCCACAATCTAATCTTCATGCAACTTTTAGGTTGGTCAATGCATTTGGAATTAAAAAAAACATGTTTTCCTTCCAGTTACTGATATGCTACTTTATGTAGGTATAACACAAAAAAACATTAGCAGTTTCTCAAGAACGCGATTACGGACTTGTGTCCTCGGCAAGTATGTTCTTGAGAAGAACACAGGAAAGTATGGACTTGGTGAGAACTGGAGCCTGCAGCATAAATATGGGTCAACTGGAACAGAAGTGTACTTGTGACATCACCAAACACTCAACTGGTCTTGAGCTGCATTTCTCCTCCTGTTATTAATAGTCTCTTGATAATAATAAATTCTGACTTTTTTCATTTAGTGGGGGAATAATAATTAAAACAGTCAGATAAACACAAATCAAATGAACATTTTGCCAAATAAAAAAATAAAAGAATCGCCATTAGTGCCAGCGGTCCTTCACACATGGCAATGCATAGAGAGGGCTGCTGCAGACGGGCTAGGATTAGGCCTGTCTGCCATTAGCCTCAGAGGTCCGCTGGTTGCCACAGTCCTCTCAACTTCAGATATAATTAAAAAATATATGCATTAAATCGGTAAATGGGTCATATAGTGACGCTTAAAGGTATAATGTTCTCACCTCAAATTATGTTAAAACATTCTTTTATAGAACGGCAACTTGAAAGAGAACTTTTAACTTGATCCTCTGAGCTCTGTGAGTGCTCCATTGGAAGCTGTTGTTGCCACAGTGCATGCTGGGACAGCTGTCAATCTCAAGAACGGATAAGTCTGCTCTGCTCTAGGTAAATATGGAGGGGCGAGAACAACATCCGGGGACTTTGTCCTTCCTCGGTCTTCAGTTCTTGTGAATTGGAACAGGACTAGGGTTGAGGCTTATGACGGTTCATGAGTGCACGAGAACGCACAAGTACACATATTGGGAAACGGCTATTGTGTTGTTAGCTTATGGGTGTTTTGCAAGGCTCTGTATATCAGTGCACAATTAGAATCTAGAAGTCACTAAAGCAGCGGTAGAGAAAATTCAGGGTAGCTTTTAAAGCCAAACTAGGCAGACGTAAAAGGCTGGCAAGCATTTTTTTTAAACCACAGTTGAGAGAAAAACAAAGTGTGCACAAACTAAAGCTGCAATTACCTCAAAAGCTCCTACACAAATATGTTCAGCCGAAAGCATTTAAATTATACGCTGCATGAAGGAGAACCAGACACTCTGGCTAAACAAAATCTGCTAAATCCCAGAGTCCACGTGTCTGCCGACAAGGTTAGGAACCAGCAGGAAGTGCCCAAATGTCAGCTTGTTATTTTGTACATTTTCTTATTTTCCATGCCTATGGTTGGAATGAACATGCAAACATCCAGTGTGGTGGTGAGGAAAATGTGACTAGGGGAGTATTTGCGAAACAGATCTTCTGGTATTTGAGGGTGTCGAGGATTTTTGTGCTGACAAGTGTGTGTGTGTGTGGGTGTGTGTGAGTGTGAAAGAAAGAAAGAAGGGGGTGTTTTCAGTGACACCATTCTCCACACATACTTGGCGTTGGAACAGTGTAGGAAATTCTTTGAATGTTTTCTCAATGAACCGCTGCCACTCCAAGAAACACACACATTCGCTTTCACACACATATTTGAAAAGATAAGCAAAGCAGCCACCCACAGAGACTTTTTGTCACACGGTGATAAACTATTAAAACTGAATACAAATCAGAACGAGTTGTGTGTTGGATTTTTTTTTTAGGAGCTACATGACGGATTCTGATGGAAGCAGCAAAAAAATGGACAAAATGGTTTAGTGCAGCTGCAAGCAAAGAATATGTTTTGTAAAAGGAAATTTAACAGAAAAATGCAATACAGAAACAAGGTTTTGACAAAATTTTATCCAAAAAAGGTTTTTCTTTTTTCTCATATTTGTTTTGTTTTTTTAAATTAGTTTTGTCATTTTCATTTTTTTCCAATTTCACCTGATCAAAAATGTTTTAATATATTTTTTACAGATTTAAAATGTTCACATTTTTTATCTACCCAATTTTCTTTTTAATGATTTAATTGTTTTCATACTTATTAAGTTTTACAAATTATGCTAAACACAAACTGTTTCTGTTCTTTATAGTTATTGTATAACTACTGCTCTGACAGCGTTTTTATTTCAGCTAATGGCATGTTTGAGTCTGCATATTCAAGATATTGAATAATCGATTAAAAAATTTGTTGACACTTATTTTAACAATCAATCATGATTAATCCAATTTTTTTCAGTCCTAAAATGGATCATAACATAGTTTGTAGATAATACTGAACTAATGAATTCGTGTATGGAGTCCGTTTAGGCATTTTTTAATGATAAATTATCTCTGAATATCTTTAACTAAAGAGAAAAATAAAAACACATTGCATGACTTATAGACAAGTTTAAATGGAAGCATGACATGAAATACAGTAAATGATTGATTAGGATTAGATTTAAATGCATCATTACTTTTGTTACGATTAGGCTTTCTTTATGATATGATTGAAATAAATAAAATACCACAACTCCTAATTCAACAAAAGAAGAATAATTATATGAACATGCTGGTTTAATAAACAAAGGTTTGTTTTGATAATTGGAGCTAATGACTGACAAATATGCACCTTTCCCCTAAGACTGCTTCAGCTTTCCTGTAACGTCTTGCCGTAATATCAGAGGTTTCAACCTCAGTCGAATACAAGAATGTGATGATTTCATTTTATGACGGCTGCCACGTGAAGGCTTGGGTAACGGCCCCTCTCGGCGTTCCGACTGTTACAGGAACGGTTGGTTTCAAAGTCGCGTTCTCAGTCACACTCGAGCACTTTGTTTACAATATCCCGCTGAAATGTAAAATTCCACAGAGTTTGTCTGGGAAATTGTGTCAACACGCACTCACTTGCAATATTACTCACACTGACACAGATCTGGCTATTCAGGGGTTTTGGGAAACACTGGATTTTCTTGCTGGAGGTTGGCTGGATAAGCCTGTGGCTCAATAAGAGGGGTGGGGGGTTAAGCTATCATAAAGATAAGAAATGGGGATAAAACTACAACACTTAAAGCCAAAACTTGGGTTTCAAAATTGCTGATTTTATTTCTACTGTTATGATTTTGTTAGTTAAATCTTGATAGTGAAAATAAAAAATCCAATTTTAAAGTTTTAAAGGGTGAATCTTATATGTAGGACAAAGATCAGTTTAGTCATCCAACGATCCAATTCGATATGTTACTCATATGATTCGACTGAATAAAAGTTAAGAATAAATATCAGGTTTGTCTCAAGCTTAAGATGATATGACATTATGCTAATGCTAAAATCCAACTTGCTGTCAGGCTGAGCCTCTTATCGGATGCAGTTCTTCCTTTTTGCACCATCTGGTTGTCAGGATAGCAGTTGACAAGCCATCTTGATTTATAAAGAACTTGTTTTTATCTCTTTTCCTTTGGCCTTTAAAGGTAAAACCAGTGTGGCAAAACTCAAAAGGTCTTAATAATAGTTGAAAAAACCTAGTAAGTTGAGTAAATGCATTTTGGTGTTTATTGAAGCTGTTGAAAGCAGTTAATGGGAAATGATCAAATAATCCAGGGACACTGTGGACGTCACAGATGTAGCATGCATAAAAAAAACTGTCAGTTATCTCAGGGCAGCATGTAGATGTGGATAAACAGAGGAGTCTGGGCTATTTTACAGCCTGACAGATAACTCCCAGTGATGACAGCTATACTGCTCCAGCAGGAGCTTTTATAAGACAGTTTGCATTTGGGATCATTTCTTTGCTAAACCTAGTTAAAATCATGTTAAATTTAAAGTCTTGTCTAAGAGTTGTTTACTGTAAGAAGAAGAGTAATTTAAAGAGTGATCCCTTAAAGAATAAGAACTGGATGTAATTCCACCTTCACTACACACTGGAAAAAATCAAAATCTAGATAAGTAATTTTTTCTTAAAATAAGTGCATTTGTTCTTGGATTGAGGAGGTAAAATAGAAATTTTGCCAATGGAACAAGACAATTTACATTTAAAATAAGAAAAGCAAAATTGCATTGTCTTATTTCAAGTGCATATTATCTAATTATCTTATTTTAAGAATAAAAATACTAATTCCATTGGCAAACCATCTCATTTACCTACTTAAAATAAGGATAAATACACTTAATTTTAGAAATGTTTACTTATTTCTAGATCGTTTTTGCAGTGCAGGATCAATACTTTTTTATTTCAGCTTTTTTTTCCATTTTTGTTCTTATCAGAAATACTAAAACAAATACAGTGGATTGCATATTGTTAAAACTATAGTTAACGCTCACAGGAAAAGTGACGTACCTTTAAACTCAATAAGGCTAAATGAGAGGAGGGTGGAGGGCCACAAAAACTGCTCTTCATTAAGAGCAGCTCAACTTTGATATATTCTATTCCAGTAAAAGTAAAAAGTGTCCTTTTACAAAATGATCCAGTTAAGAGTAAATAACTAATAGGCTAATCAACCTGACTGATCATGGCATCTGATTTCCTTATAAAATTATGTAATCAGACCAAAGCATAAATTATTCTGCAAACTCTAGTGCTTTAGTGATAAAAATAAAAGTATACAAGCTTAAAATGAATTGAAATAAAAAACTCACAGTAGGAAAAAAAATGATCAAATTAAAAACTTTAAGACATAAAACCTAGTAAACTAACACAATATGTAACATAGTGCTTGTTAAAGTGGTAAAACTACTTCCATTCATACTTTTTACTGTGTATTACCTCGATGTCCATATGCCGTAATAATATTATAAGAATTAAAATAAATACAACTAAGCTTGTTCACAAAAAAAAAATAATAATAATTTTAGCTAAACTTTAACTTGATGTCTATTTGGTGATTTTTCTTAATTTAGAAAAGTTACTTATGGTAGGTCAAGAGGTTAAAGGAAAAAAACAAAAACAAAAGTGTACATTTTGGTCAAACAGTTACTGTAATTAGTTGCTACCCATTTCTGGGCTAAATTTAAAATAGCCTTTTTATTTGACCATTTACAGCTAAAACATCTTTGATGAACAGACAGAAACAGAGGCATCTAGAAGCCTGTATCTTATACTTCAGGTTGAAAATTCCTGCGCCTTTTGGCGGATATCATGTCAAGGGCGTCCATGTTAAATGGCCCAAACCTAGCAAACAATCGTTTAGGGTTAAAACAATTAATCAGATTAATCACGATTAATTGATTATTGAAATAACCGTCAACTAATTAGTAATCGATTAATCGTTAACTGGAGTATAGTGACTCTGAAACATGAATTAAATGGACAGAGCATCTGATTTAGAGCAGTAATTATACCAAAATTGTTAAAAAAATATATAAACATTTTGCATTCAATAAAAAAAAAATCATTTTCCATTTGTCCATATGCTTGAAGTAGTCTTTAAAGACTCTTTAGCTATCCGATTATTAATAAATTAGTCAAAAAAAGAATCAACAGATTAATCGATTTGCAAAATAATCGGTTGTTGCAGCCCTACAATCATTATATTCAAAATGGGATTTGTATATATCCAGAAGCGACCCTCATTCAGCTCTACTCAGACACTAAGGGCAACTTCAAGTAAGGTGGAAAAAAGTCAATAAAACCTTGTTAAGTATGAGCGCATGCTACAAGAACGAGCAGAAGAGTGCTGCAATTCTGTGTTTTGGCCACAGGTGGCAGTATCATTAGAATAATCGTAATGCCTCTTAAAGCTTGATTTTAAAAATAAGCATATCTTCTTAAATCATGATCAATTCTTTTAAATAAAACCAAACAGTAACAACTAGATGCCTATGAGTTGCAGCACAGTAAAAAGTCCCAGTTAGTGAGTTATTTCTACCTTTTTAGTGGCCTCTCCTTCCATCTCAGGAGTGCTTGGGGACGGAGGCCAAAGCATGCTGGGAGCAATACAGACGGACAGGTTGAAGGCGTTCATCTGGTTGTCGTGGGCGCTGACCTGTATGTGGTGCAGCACGGCGATCACGTGACGCAGCAGAAGGAGATTCTCACTAGGAAGGAGGTGGAGCAACCTGCAACACGATGATCAGGATATGTGAAGGCAGGTAGAAAGTGTACAATCTGCCACAAAATGCTGATCAATGCTTGGTAAAACACGACTTTTTACAAGATCTAACAAGAAGTTGTTTAGAGCCCTAAATCTATAAAATGCACATAGATTCTTGTTAGATTTAATTGCTGCTTTAATGTTGCATGTTATTTATTCCCCCCACAGCTAAAGGAATCCAGGTCGCTCCTTCTGGAATAAAAGCGCTGCATTTAATCTGTATAGCAAACATTCTAAAATCTGAGCATTCAGGAAGGATTTGGATGCTAAATATGAACCCTTCCAGGATTTCCAGCTTTTACCTCCGAACAGCTGGCAGCCTCTCCTCTCCTCCATCCCCCTCCATCACATCCATCCACTGCTCGTACAGATCCACACACAGTATGCTGCCCGGGATGTTGCGGAGGAAGTCCTACAGGCACAAAGTGGAATAAAAAGATTTAACATTTATGGAAAGGACTAAATATTACTTTTTATTAACAACCCTTAAACTTTGTTATATTTTTCTTCAATGTATGCCTAACAAATCATTTTCACATTCAACCAGAAACGGCTTCACACTTTGCACTGCCTTGTTCTTTCTTCACACATTGTTGGTGTATGACCACAAACACTGATGTGTTTTATTGCAATGAACATAAAAAGTGGAGAAGAGGGAGAAAAGGGATGAATGAAAATACAGGGTACTATTAGACGCTGCTAATGTCTTAACACACAGATGCAGGTAAGTATGTTGGTCTCTAAACAAGGGCTGCAACTAACGATTATTTTGCAAATTGATTAATCTGTCAATTATGTTTTGAATAATTGATTAATAATCAGAGAGCCAAAGATGAAACTCAAACTTTTCCCTTTGAGGAGTTCTGGAGACAGCAGATTGACACACTTTTTTATTTTAATATTTAATGCAAAACATTTATATATTTTTTTAATCTTGGTATAATTACTGCTCTAAGTGGATTTGCTCTGTCAGCTAAATACAATTTCCAGAAGGGAGTAATCCCAAGGGATTAATAAAGTCAAGTCTAAGTCTAAGTCTAAGTCTAAAGGCATTTTTTAGAGTCTCTACACTCTAGTTAATAACTATTCAATGCTAAATTGCTAAATTAGTTTATAATCATCTCACTAATCAATTAATCACGATAAACCTGATTAATTGTTTCAGCCGTATTCTAAATATGCAAATCTGTTTAACCTAACCTTAAGTACAGTAGCTGTGTTTCCATCCAAATTTGATGCACAATTCGGGCCAACATTTAAAACGTTCAGAAACCACTATTGAGCATTTTTCCTTTGGATAAACTTTACATGCACAAGTGCACTTCCACAAACAACTACAGGTGCTTGGCTCCAGGTACTTAGAGATTCACTTCAATACAGAAAGCCCATAATCTTATCTTCAGCTACCACAGTATAGATGTCAGATTAAATAATACTACTTATACTCCAGCGATAGTATCACGGTGTTAATTTATTGTATTTCTTATACTATATCCGTTGGTTGTGCTGTTCTTTTTACATCTCTTTGCAGGTGATGAAGCAGACTGAAGATGTTTTATCATTATGTCCCTTTTATCTCCTCTTTCTTTCATCTTTTCTCCTTTTTTTGTTTTTCCTTTCCTGTTTTACTTACATTGCAGTGTCGATATAATCTGTAAAACTCCCTGCATAATCATAATAAAGCTATTTATATGCATAAATCAAGCGGAACACTATGGCAATAGCCCTACTGCTCCACTTGTGAAAGTAAAATCTGTTGGGCTCTTTTTGGCATCAAGACAATTATTCTTATTGCCACATTGCCAGACTGACAATGTAAAAAAAACAACAAAACAAAAAACAAAAGGAGATTTAGACGTGTTTCCATCTATTGAAGAATTAATGAGTCAATTTGAGTGTGATGTCATAATTCGCTGACGATATGCTTTGAGTTAGTAAACAGGAGGTAGAGTTGGCAAGCTACAGCAGAATGGACCACAGATCAGTGATGGGCTGATGTTTGGGATATGTTGGAATTGTACTTACAGTACTTTATCATGTTAGCTAGAATTAGCATCGGTTGATTCCATGGAGAGATGTAGCCGACCGAACAAAAATTGGTTCAAAAGACATGATTTACGTCCAAAAGACATTTACAATTGGGTAAAAAGTGAAAAGTGAAAAGGTCATAATTTTTTAGATCGCTAAAAAGACGTGGAAAACGGTCTTTTCCCCGTCAATTACTGGACTAAAGAGGGAAAAATCAGACCAACCAAACACAGCCCAAATTGGACTAAATCGAGACTTTGACGGACCGACCGGATTTCGATTAAAAACAGCGTCTAAATGACTAAATGGTGTTTGTAGGGAGAGATAGAAAGGGGCGTGAGTCTAATTCTTATGTTCAGGACGCCATTGGAAGAGGAAACTGCTGATCAGTCATGTGATTTTTCACTTTCCCTTTGTCAAACAGATCAGCATGTATCATTGCACATCTGCTCATAAAACTGTTGGCTATAGTGTGTTGGCATATTAGTGTTATTCTCCTTAAATACATGAAAGTTTGTGGACGGATAAAAAAAAGAGACTTTTTACAAGTTGTGAACATTTTGGAAGGAAAAAAAAAAGTCTTGGGTAAACACCTGAGCTTCTGCCTGGATGCCTGACACTGTAGTGCCTGTTAGGCCTGAACAAGGCTGCACCTTGTGTGTGTGACTGGCTCCCTGCCTGCAGACAGATTACCCAGTCTGGACTCCAGGGGGGCTCAGGACACACTTCAGTCACACCTGCTCTCTGTTGTCTGGTTTCAAACGGGCGAGACAGGAAAAAGCTGGGCGACGGAGTTACCTTAAGGACAGCGGCAATGACAAACACCGACTGGTGTGTGATCTCCGGCTCCTCTGTCCCGCTGTCCAGTCTGTCTCGAAGCTCCCTGCAGGCTTTAGCTCCAGCCGACCGCCTGAAGATGCCCTTTGTGTATGGCCCCTCCTGATAGAGAAACACTAACATTTCCTGGAATGCAGAAGAAAACAAAAAACTAAATATATGATTGGTTTTCTCTCAACTGTCCCAAAAAAAGCTTTCAGTTGAAGTCCTGACTCTGTTCAGCTGGTCTGAGGTCTACACTCACCATGACAGGCTTGGGCAGGCTGTGACCTGAAGGGCACACAGAGTTCAGAGGTTGTCCAAACAGCCGTCCTTGAGTGGGAGACAGCAGCGATGGGGAGAGAGGCACGCCGTCCAGCTGGGTGCTGGAACCCTTCCAGAAAGGCCAGTTGATCAGGGATCGTTTTCTCTTAAAGGTCTTCTGCTGGCCGGGTTCTGCAGAGAAGAAAATGACCATGGATGTCTGAGATGAGATCAGAATTTGCTTATTGTCATTCAATCAGTTTTAAATGATGGACTGTAGAGCGCTCTGTGAAATGCTCAAGCTTTAAATCATGGATTCCCAAAGATTTCAGCCTGTGACTCCAGAAACAATGATGCATTAGACTGGAGACTCCCTAAAAATACATAGAATTACTTCATGCTAAATTCTTTAACATATATAAAGTGAAGTAATTGCTTTCATTTTTAAATAAATGCGTTTTTTAACCCCTAGAACCCTACGGACCCACCGCTGGGTCCAGCTGCTACGTGACCTCATAATTTTAACAATCCCCCAGTATTGATGTAAAAAACACATTTGGCACAGTTTGGTGACATTTTTGGATAAATGTGCCAAAATGGCCTCTCCGCCAAAGAAATTTCTCACTAATACCATTCTAAAATAAATATGATTCATCTGATTGAGTCCAAATTTGGTATAGTTTTACACAACATTTAGATTTAAAAGTCTGTACTACTTTTTTGTGCTATAAATAATATTTTGGTAGTGTTTTGCAATGTTTATTTCAAAGAAAATTTTGGCGAGGTTCAAAAAATGCTAAATATTTTGTATTTTGTCCCTAATATTTCAGGCAGGGTCAAAGCTACAATGGTGCTGACACCAGAAAACCATTCTATGACATCTTACCTTTACAGACGTACCAAAAGGTTCTTCTTAAATCTAATAGCTGTGAGGCTATAAGTGATTTACTTTTGTGTGTTTTTGTCAGGCAGAAATTTATTTATACCCCCTGAGGGTGTAAGAGGTTAAAAAAACCCCAACAATTATTAGTTCATCTTTTTAATTTATTTTTTTCATGATTCACTTTACAGTTTAAAAGTACATTTAATATCTGAATTATGTTTTATATAAATAAGTAGATAAATAACTAATCACATACCACAGGGACCACGTCACAATGATGGTTAAAATCTTCTCCTACCCCCCACTTTGGGAACCCCTGCTTTAGATTAATGTTTTGAAATGCGTTTCTATTATAAATTTCTCCAAAACCTTTTTCATAATCAATCTGCTGTATTTCTAGGTCTTTATTATTCTCTTTTTCACTGTTTTAGGTCCTTTACAGAACATCTGGATTTATACTGAGATTAAATTACACACTATTAGGCAACTTCAGGAAGATATTTAGAAGCAATGGATTTTATGGTAACACTTTCTATTACAGCACATCAATAACCATGTAATAACATGGTAATAAGACACCATGTCACACTATATTACTTGGTAACAAGAAAAACTTAAATTTGCTAATAACCCCAAAATTAAGGTATATATGCAGGTAATTACCTGCATGTAATTAGTACAACTGTATGTTACTATGTAAAAATTTAGATTTTTTTGGTGCAGAAATTATCACTAGCCTACCATGTAACAGTTTATATTATTGGCCACCACCTACCAACAGCTTACAAGGTAAATTGTAACTTGTGGTTAGCTTAATAAAGCATTATATAACTGAACTCAAGTTACATATAAATAAGAGTTAAGTTAAAAAGATTGGCTTGCTGTCTTCTAGGTTCTGTTTTCTGTTATATGCCAAGTAATAAACAGAATTTTACTAGATAATAACTCATTAATTTATTGCTGTTGGTGAAATTACTGAGTTACCTCATTGAAGCAGAACACTTACCAAAATTCTCCACAAAGTGTTTCTCGTTACCTAGTAATATATTGTAACTTGCCATGTTATTACATAGTCATTGATGTACTGTAAAAGAAAGCGTTACCGATTTTATTAAGGGCTAACAGATTAAAGGATATTAAATAGAAATACAGTTTACTGATTTATATTTATGCAAACTTTAAAAAAAACATTTACATAAATACATAAATATCTGAAATGATTTCTTTAGTTGGTGTTACATCATGTCTTGCTAAATGGCTTTGTAATAAATCTTTTAACAAGCTATTGTATTCGTACACAATTGCTCCAGTCTGGCTTTCCTACAATGTTGAAATAAAGCCATATATTTTACTAGGCAGCTGTGATTTGGATTTAAGGGTGGGACTCAAATAAACAAGAGATTCTTTAAGTGGGCGGAGGATCCCGGGGCCAAAACAGGCTTCACACCAAATACACCGCATACCGCTCGCAGAGTTCATGATTTTACAATCTGTCATGGCGTCATGCCTAAATACACTGTGGAACCACGTTCAGCAGTAACACAGTCACCGGTAATGGATGCTCTGGTGCTTCTCAGGAGGAGCCGCTGTCGTCAAAAACAAAAACACAACCATGATGCAAAAGGTGCTAAATTATTATAATTTATTGAATCAAGGTTTAATAAAGTGAAGGATGTAGAGGCAAGGTAATAAAGCATTATTTTAAAAAACCCTAAAACACAGTAAGATAAAAGAGAAACTGAAACAGCCTGGAGAAGAAAGTTAAAGGAAAATTCTGCAGGAAATATGGAGGTGCTTCACAAACACCTTTTAGATTAGCAGGCTCGCTTTAATCTGTTAAGGTAGAACTTGGTTTCATTTCTTCTAGATAAGAAATAAAATAGAAATAAAGAGTAAAAGCAAGTAAAAAGATCTCGCAGGGAAAGATGTCGTCATCAAGGTGTGGTTTGGACACCTTTGGGCAAACAGCAAACAAAAAGAGCACAAAACAGTTCAGGTTAATTACTGAACCTGATGATCTACCTCTGCTCCCATTCCTACATCTTGTTAACAGCAAGTGTTCCCCTGACCAAAAGTACTAGCACAAGATTAAAAGAGTGAGAAACACAAAGAGGTTCACAAACATCTCATTGATTTAAATGGCTAAATGTGGTTCATCCTGCAAAATCTGTTGCTGTATATTGGAGGTATATTTTAAAGCTTAGTATTAAATTGGCTTCAAATACAAAAATTTCAAACATTACACATGCAACGCTTTTATATACATCAAGTACATTTTCTATTTAAAAATCCCAAGAAATAATGTAATATTATGTAATTTTTAAAGATGAAATCACAGGACCAGCAGGATTTGACAGATTTGGTGCAAGAATGCAAGAACTTAGCAGGCTGCTGGTACTATAACAACATGACTCATCTAGATGCATTTTAAATGTTTGTATATTTTTGCTAATCTCTTACAGTGAATAGGATTATTTTAGACCACAAATACTAGGTGAGTGAGCTGCTATTGCATATTGAAAAATAACTCTGATATAGTGCATTTTTTTGCTTTTAACATGTCTTTTGTGTTCAAACTATTCATTCTCTCTATTCTCTATTCATTCATATTCCCTCTATTCAATAAAGGTGAAAATGTAATTGTTTAAGTTTTTTCTAGAGCTGCAGAGAGAAAGATCTTAGTTTCTAGGGAAACATTTTAGTTAAATTCAGTGATCTGTATGATGATGAATATGTTACAGTATATAAAAAAGGAAGTACACTTTCAGTTTATCTGTTAACTGGCCACATCAAAATCAGAAAAAAATGCCTGAAAAAGCAAGAAATAAATCTGCTGCTGTTCTTTAACCCTATGGAGTGTCAGCTATATTCACATTGCAAGCAGCAGGAGCAGCAAAAATGTGCGTGCTGCTTCATTTTTGATGCTTGTACAAGTCTAGTTCTAACATGGCTGAAGCATCTTTGCTGTTCCAATGGTCTATATTTGCTGTGATCAGTGGGTAAACAGTATTTTTAATGTTTTTAAGTGAGAAAGTCCACCTGAAAACTTAATCCGTGCAGTCAGTTCATCCAGATTACCATCCTGCTTTTAAATATTATTTAGCTGTTGGAGCCGCTCAGTCCGCCATACACCTGTGGTGCTCTGTCACAGGAAATCCACTTATAAAGCTGTATCTGGCATTCCTTCTGTTTGTGGCTGTGCTCGGCGGCTGGAAGTAGATGTTAGCGTTTTTCACGTACGTATTTCAAATTGCAGGCAGAATAATAAAATCTAACATATTTTGACGGCAGGTTTCGACATTTTAAGTTAATTTAGGTTTTACTAAACCATTTCAGAGGAGCGATCATAGCGCTCTGCATCAGCAGCACTGTGTCTGTCTCCCTGCCAGCTCCCAGATCAGCTTCTCTGATTGGTTGATATGCATGCGTCAGATGATCAGAAGCTCATGACGCGCTGCTTCTGCTGCACATACGCGCTGCTGGACGCTTCCATGATGCACGTCAACCCTTGACTTTGCATGTAAACCAGCTTTTTCTGCTGCCTCTCCTGCTTTCGGTCTGAACGTAGCATAGCATGACATATAGCTCTCTTTTGATGGTGGACAGTAGCCGTATTGCGGGGGCGAATCTGGAGGCAACACAGATCACTTAACAGCGTAAAACAAACAAAGCAGAACTACAGTCTTCAACCCCATCCTGGATTGGTTAAAATATTTGGGTCCAACTTTTACAGTTTTAGAAATATATGAAATCGGATATCAGCTCAAACTGTGATTGGTCCATTTCTGTCTTAATGAAAAAAGTTTTGGGGTTTGTATTAAGGGTCTGGGCAAAAAAACATAACGATAAAACCCCAAAAAACTAATCTGCATCAACAGTAGAATGGCAGAAATATATCTGAGGTCATCAAAACTTAACACATAAACAAAGTAATGTTGACAGTTTCCATTATATTTCATTTGATTCCATTGAAAAGCACAGCAGGTTCCATTTAGTGGTTTTTTGTTCTACCCTGAGCTTTAGTGTCTCCAATCCTACAGCCAAGAAGCTTCTTAAATCCAAACCACAACTGGAGCAAATCATCTGGAACATTTTAAAGTGAAATTATAAAGCATGTTTGGGTGACAGAGATGGTATATTGGAAACATTTTTTGTTTAGAGACGGAGTGACGTGGCCGCCACACTTCTCTGTATCGTTGCGCAAGCAAAAGAAGTTGTGTCCAAATAATCCCCCCATAAATAAACTTGAAGATAAACCAAACCTAATGATTCATATCCGATGAGCGTTCAGCTCCAAAAGATGAAGAAGCACTTAGGGTTTTTATGGCTTAATAATCGTCTGAAAATGATGAGGATTTTTTTTTGGTCTGGAAAGTCCCATCAGGCAGATGATGCCCCTTTAGGAGGCAAAAGAATCAGGATTAAGTGAACTTTTTAAGATGCTCAAATATTTTTACAACACATCTTGTGTTGAATCTAAGGATTTTATTTGGTTTGTCTGAAAATATTCAAGAAACAAGGACCTCTTTCAGTTATCTATTGGTATCAGCCTGGAAGGAATAAAATAAAAATTTGCTTTTTTGAATAAAACCTTTATTCAAGTCCTTTCCAGTGTTTGGTTTAGTAACTGTTTTAAAATCTATTTCTGTTGATCGTTTTTAAAGTTTTTCGTCCTAAAAATCCTCTAATTTGCACAAAATTCATTAAAATATGTGGCTGAAAGGTGAAAAAAGGGAAAAAGCTCTTTAGACAGTGAGTAAAACAAGTGATTCTTTTTTTTATTATAAATCTTATTTTTAATTTATCTATAGCTAAAGGCCTAAAAGAAGGCTTCTGCTGGGTAGATACAAACATCGGTGTGGGCAGTTATCCCTCTACAGCTACAAGGCTGGTATGGAGAAATTACGTAACGGACTGTTTTGGTTGAAGCTAAAGAATCCCACTTGCGGTGGGTAAACTGGAGCCTACTCGACTGGAAAAAGATTTTTCCTCCACAACTTGTTTTCCTTTAATCCCATGTCATCCCTCCTGTTTTTTTCCAGTACACTTTTTGTATCCGCAGTTTGTCCTCGTTTCTGTCCGCCATCATAGCCGTTCCACCGCCCCCGCCTCCCGTTTTCTTCGTTGTTCTCCCATTCAAAATCCCATCTCTCTCCCGCTCTGCAAATTCCTCTCCATATCATCAGAGATCAGTTGTTTTCTTTTCCTTCACCTCTGCCGGCCTTCGCTCTTCCTCAGTAGCTGTGTCATCTCTTTTCACTTTCCATCTTCCTATTCTCACACTCGTCAACGCCTTCTGGGGTTCCTTGGTCTTTGTTTGTCCTGACGTTTCTTATTTTGCTACAGCGTCTTTTCTAAGTCAGTGAAATCTCTTTTCCAACTGTTCTTCTGTTCTTCTTGTCCACCTGTTGCTTCCTCCTCTGGCCTACCAACATGACTTTAACTCTGTGTTAGAACTGAATGATCAGACTGAAGCGGTTTATCTAAGCAGGACAGATTCTTGGAGGTACTTTCTCTTCTGCATTTCTGTACGTGCATTTCCTCAGAAAGAATTGGACCGATGGACATGAACGAGTTCCTTTACATTTAAAAGAAAATCCACTGCCCAGACCTCATGATTCCTTTGCCTAGGTAAAAGTTTATAGGTAGAGTAGATGGCCTTCCTAATGAGCTATGAAAGTTTTTGCATCAATGGCATTTTTAGGGGTTTTCCTCCTTTTCCTGCATTTAACCAAACTGCAGGAAATCTCTTCCTTTTTGCACTATATTAAGCAGGATGTAGGAGGTAGAGGTGGGCGATACCGGGAGTTTTTAATCGATATGATATCAAGTAAATACAGGGTCAGTATCGCCGATATCAATACAATACCAAAACTTTTTTAACATTTAAGCTTGATGTATCATTGAACTGTTGGCCTTTCAGTGGTTTTATTCATTATAACAATTGAATAATAATGGTATTGTTCATAGTGTTTTTTTTTCTAATCCACCTCTTTCAATCATTATGCAATTTTGTTTTTATTTTGCGCACTTGCCTGTTGCTTTAATTCTATAAATTTCCACATTGCGGGTTAAATAAAGGAACATGTTTAATGCGATAAATGTACTTGGTTCTTTCAAGCTCTTAATCACACTTTCTGAGTAGGCTATAGTAATATATGACATTTCATATCTACTTTGAAAGTTAATATGAAGGTGGTCTATCTTATCTAGCTGGATATGCTCTCTGTAGGTCTGAAACGCCAGCTGTCAGTGAAGTATGTCTGAGAATCGAGGGTCTGTTGGACCAATGAGCGAAGTTTTGTCTCCTCTCAGGTTATTGTAGCCTGAAGTTTTCTTGCTCATGGTTTTTCATGTGTTTATATAAATTGTTGTGTTTACAGAGCATTTAACCAGCTTTGTAGAAACCGTACAACTTGCATCTATTTTCATTCATGGTATTTTCTGCTCCGGCAGAGAGGGGAGGGGGGAGCAGCAATGTGCTTTGACACAGACGTTGAGACCGGTGAATCTGTTGCAGTTAGTGCGTGTGGGAGTGCATAAAAAGTATCGATCTTTTTAACCGAATATTGATAAATATCAATACCAGCTTTGGTATCGATAGTATCAATCCTAAGTTTGATCTGCCCACCTCTTGTAGGAGCTCTCTACTGAACATATAGGAGTCGTCAATAATACATGACTAAAAGGAACTCATAATGTATTTAAAGCAGAACTGACAGAGAGGTTTGTATTATCTGTGTCATGACCTTGGTGCTGATGGTTTGGGTTTTTCCTTTGCTCCTTCCTCCCCTATCTAATTGGTTCTGCGGCTGATTAACGGCGATCATTTCCACCTGGTTCCTCTGCTATTTATGTTGTGTGTTTGCCTCCAATCAGTGCAAGGTTAATCAAGTGTTTTGGTGAGACGAATTCTAGCATTCTTTAGTCTGTTCTGTTTTCCTGATTATGACCAGTTTCTGCCCTGAGGATCTCGAGTTTTTGCATTGCCCCTTTCTGCTCTGTTTGTCTGATCTGATCCTGGATTCTACCGGCTTCTGAACCTGGACCTGTCTTCTGAGTCCGGCTTTGGATTTCCCCTTTGGACTTGGTTGCTGCTCGGCGTCGGCTGGCGCCTGCTCCACGCGCTCTTTAGGAACTCTGGGGTTGACGCCCGCCGCTACTGCGGTCTAACCTCCTGTCTGGATTCGGCTGTGTTCTCCGCGAACAGACTGAACATTTTGAATCAGGTCAGTGACGTTGCTCCTAGTTGCAATCAGCTCCACATCTCAACCTTCTGATGACACCCTTGGAAACTGGCTTAATATCCAGAAATCAGCAGCTGGTTGTGAGGGTTGTCTTCTTCTACCATTTTAACAACTAGAGTCATTGGATTTTGCGGCTTCATTTTTTGAAAAATTGCTAAAAACAATGACCAGAATGAACTGACATTTTGAATGCCAGAAAAGTCATGTGGACTTACCTATAATCTGTGGAGGGTCGAGTACCACTTTGTTGGGCTTGAGAATAAACTGGCACTGGGTGTCTGGAGGAAGGCACTGGTCCAGCAACAGAACCTCAGGGCAGTCCGACGGACTCAGCTGCTCCCTCCAAAGTCCCCCTCCATGTCCGCCAGGACTGCCCCCTCCATCCCGTATGTGGCTCATTTTGATGCTAAAGGGAAACTCGTGCCCTGAATCAAAAGGTTAGAGAGCAGAGGTTAGAGGTGGAAGCTCTGGTATGTGCAGTTTAAGGAGGAGAAGCAAAGTAATGTGATTTAAAAAAAAAATAGGACAGTTCTGGAACAGAGCAACAAGAAAAATCTTAAAAACAGAAAAGGATGCAAGGAATTCTGTGTGAACGACAGAACAAAAAGATTATGGCAAAGGAATGTCAGGGAAATACCACTGTGAGTAAAAATCATCTGCACTGAAACGCTCCCAGATGTTGACTTTCTGTTTCTCACACAGAAGTGAAGCCCTCTCCGGGCTTTTCTTGGCTTTAGTCCTGACCGATTTTTTTCAACACTTGATGAACTTTGATATAAGTTTTATACAAAAAAAACAATAATAATAATTCTACGTTTTTTTAAATTGGTTTCAAGATTTTTTATAGTTCAAACATCATCCTGAATGTTACATACAGTAAATGATAAAGCAAGGTCTAAATAAGACTAACTTACCAATGAGAGGGTATGGAGGATCATCCTTACAGGAACTGACCCACAATCGGTGATCTTTTACACAACCCTAAATGGGAAATTAGGAAATAATTCACTAATGTAAAAAAAAATGATTAAAGAAATCAGCTGTTGACTGGAAACAGGTGTTTTTCAGCCCTGATACGTAGAGAGCAACAGTCAAAGGTTTAATATTAGGTAGCTGTTTGAAAATTATGCTTCACAATCATAAGAAACTTCAAAGAAACCATAAATCACCACTAATTAAAATTAAAAAAAAAATCAAAATTTTGAAGGCTTTAATAACAGTTTTTAAGAAAATCTTTTAAAATCTGGTGAAAGTAGTCTAAGTACATTTACATGTATAATTGTGCAAAATGAAAGATAAGAAATAAACCAAAAAAACATGTAAGTGTTAAAGCCTAATTAGTTTTTTTTTTTTTTTTTATATAGCTTCCATTAAATCTGTTATTCAGCTACTTACTGCTATGCCGAACTGCTGCAGAGCCATTCGGATGACGTCGTCGGTGCTGTCCCTGTTATTGACAGCGAGCGTCTTGGCCTAGCGAAATATCATGGAAATATGTACTTGAGTGTTGTTTAAAATAAATGTAGGAATGCAGTGGGAACATCTTTGTGATATAAAGATGAAAAAAGGGAAGAGTTTTATAAAGAGTCATACATATGCACAATTTCCAATGTCTTTGGCAAATATCTTCAGAGGAATAGTTTTGGGGTCGTCTTTTTCTTTTCCCTCGTTTATCTGACTGGAAATAGAGAATAAAAGGAAGTTATTAATTATTTGTATTTAAAATGACTATAATGACAAAATAAATTGTGATCGGCATTAGTTATAGTCATTAACTTACCCATTGATGAGTGCCAACCAGTTGTCTTTGATTTCTTCAGAGCTGAGGATAAGTAAAAAAATTGAAATGAAAAATAATTAAACCTTTAGCTCCGTCTCCAACTTCACAACCACAGCCGATGCCTTGAGCTACGACATGATTTCTGGTAACAGAAAATGTGATATGAGTGTGTGTGGCACCGAAGCAGGTGCATAAACAGAGCATGGCATGTGAGACTGTATTTGTTGTGATGCATGTCGGGGCCTGCTGTGTGCACATGTGGTTGACTTCTTTGGCTCAATGAGGTTCAGTTGAGTTCCTTAAAAAAAAAAAAAAAAAAAAACGGGAACAACCACAACGCTTGAGGGTTTAAGGGATTTTATAGCTACACGTTTGATTTGTAGCTCCCCTTCATGTATCTAAGAACACTGTGTACTCGGCGGGTTGACTCACAGGAGCATTTCTGTTTACCATAAGGTTTATTATTTGAATGAAGATATATTAAATTGGATCGCTTTTATTTGATCAGGATAACATACTGATTTCTGAGACCATTTTTTATTGGAAAGTGGGAATAATTTTGTTTATAGCATGAAAGTCTGAATATATACCTGAAAGTGCCCACAAAGTTACAGGTGGGCCATCCCATAACGAAGCTCCTTTCTGGGTTTGTGCTTCCTTCACACACCTCATCCATGCAGTTGGCCGTCCACATCTCACACACTCGGACCTGGCTCTTCACTTTGAAATGAGTAGGAGATCTGAAAAAGTAAGAAACAACTGTTAACTGAATTAAATTCAACACCTTAAAGGTATATAGTCGCGTTATTTGACTTTTTTATTTTTTATTTACACGCCGGTAAGTCACTCCAGTTACATACAAAGTTGTTACAACAAATTACTACTGCCTGCTGGCATCGTATTTGTTATTTTTTTGTTTTATTTTTTTGCTCAGTTTGTAAGTAAATATAGTCTTTCCAAATAAATGTACCATAACATCAACATGTGCTGGGATTATGTCACTGGACATGCGTATTATTGGTCAACAAGCCGGAAAAATGGAGGCAAGCAAGTCTGGAACTTCCGTTCTAATTGCAAATAAAAGAACAGCCTCAGATCAAGTGTAAACAGGGATCCACTGCAAAAACAATCTAAAAATGACTAAAAAAGTCTTAAATTAAGTACATTAACTCTTAATTTGAGCAGCAAAATAAAATTATTTGCCAATGGAATTTGGATTTTTACTCTTAAAATAGGATAATTAGATAATATGCACTTGAAATAAGACAATGTAATCGTTTTTTTTATTATTTTAAATGTAAATTGTCTTGTTCCATTGGCAAAGTTTTACACTTACCTCATTAATTCAAGAAAAAAATGCACTAATTTAAAAAAAAATTACTCATTGAGATTTCAATTTTTTGCAGTGATGAAGATGTTTGAGTCAAGGAGGAATAAAACTTGAGCTGCACTGGAAAAAGAGTGACTGTTAGAGATATCTAAAGCGCAGGAGGCATTCTGATGTCGCTGTGAAGTTGATAGACACGTGAGGACCTAGTTAATGGTGTTAGCAATCATTTAAGCTCTACCCTCTTAGCTGTAAGTTTTCTGTGTGGCATTAAAGCAGTAGCTCTATCAATGGCCACCATCTGGTTTTCTGGTAGTTCGGCAGTTCTGCCAAAAGATGGCACCACGTCAGTTTATGTCCCGTCATCACACCCGGTGCTGGAGTTCTATTTAGGCTCACTTTTGCTGACCCACTGTCGCTGCATGCCTGCTCTCTGTTGCACATTGCTGCAGAGTCAACGACTAAA
Organism: Cyprinodon variegatus; assembly: GCF_000732505.1. Classification (NCBI taxonomy): domain Eukaryota; kingdom Metazoa; phylum Chordata; class Actinopteri; order Cyprinodontiformes; family Cyprinodontidae; genus Cyprinodon; species Cyprinodon variegatus. The sequence goes on along the minus strand of NW_015150634.1, from coordinate 811,574 downwards.
TGCAAGTAAATATCTACTGCCTCTACAAGCTCATCTAGAGGAGATCCTGCAAAGTCAATAAGTCGATGCAATCAGCTGGTTTTTCTAAGAAACAAAACTTTGAGCAAATCTGACTGAATGAACTGATTGAATTGTCTCTATAAAGAACCTTTAAATGGCACATGTTGTGAACTGGCACTATGTAAATAAAATTAATTGAACTAAATCTAAAAAATAAATTGTTTAAATGTGTGGGAAGGAGCCAAAAATCCCGGCCTGAATCTAATCGAGAATCTGTGGAAAATCTTGAGAGTTGAAGTTCACAGATGCTGTATAATCTCACTAAGCTTAGCTGCATCACCAAAGGCAATGCAATTCTAAATGTATGCCTGTAAATTTTGCCTTAGTCTATAGCAGAGAATCCTAACAAAGGCCGCTGAATAAGGTTAGAAGCTCACAGTATATTTCCACTGGCTTATAACACAGAGAAGATTCTATAGAGAAGCAGATAAAAAAAGATTCAGCTATTTTCAGATGTAAAAACACAGTCACACTCTGTAAACTGTGCATCCATTTACCATGTCTCTAATTATAGAGGTAGATGATCCAGTTCAACATATCCGAAGGATATAAGAGAATGAAAAACACACACATATATCACTGAATGTCTTTTCCCTTTCGCAATTGCTCTCCTCCAAGTGCGCATTCCTCTAATTCACCCCGAGTTAAACCACATTAAAAATAAAAGCCAATTATAGTGCATAGTCTCTGTGCAGGAAGGGTCAGCTCCACCCACTGGCACATGACTCCTGGGACACACCACAGAGATCCTGCTGTGTCTGTGTGTACAGTGAATGCAGATCTATGCAGTCTATTTGTGAATGTGTGTGAATGTAGACCTCAAAAATGTCTAAGTGCGCCTTGAGTTTCTATTTTTGCATGTTCTGGTGTGATTTAGCTTGTGGGTGGGGAGTCCCTTACTGCAGAGACAGGAAGGGCGGGGCTTTGATGTCAGCCAAGCTTCATATGGATTTTATTGGCTGTGAAATTATTGTAAGGTAGAATATATATGAGAAATGAAGGTAAAAGAAGCAGGAAATTAAGGAAGGTGAGAAATGAGGCGGGATCCTTAGAAAGTATCAGAATGAATTTTAGTAGACAAAGTTTTTATGATTGTTCTGCCAAGATATTTTCATTCAGATTTTTCTTTTTTCTCCTGAATATTTTTGTCTCCATATTCTGTAACCAAGACACAAAAACCACCACATAAAGAGACGCTGCTCGCTGCACTTTCAGGACACTTGAAATGGGGAACTTACTTGGCCTTAGCAACGAGGAGCGTGTCGTTGAAGAGGAAGAGGTGTCTCTCCTGGGTTTGCAAACCCGTCTTTAGCTGCGTTTGGGCGTGACCCAGAAACTGGCGGCTGGGACATTCAGCTAGGAAAGCCTGGACTAAGGAGCAGGACTCCGGGCTGACTGGTATCATGCAGCTTTCCCTGGAGGGATGAAAAAAAGACACACCGTGAAATCTAGATTCAGTAAGATTTGGTAAACTAATATAACCCCTGCAACCCTGCAAGTGCAAACATTTACGGTTTTAATTTTGATTCAATGCATCGACTCATAGATTTTTAGCAGGTTTTAGGACTGATCTTTGAGTGTGCCACTCTAACAAATGAACTTTGGTCTAAACCAGGGGTCACAAACCAGTTCCAGAAAGGGCCATGTGGCTGCAGGTTTTCTTTCCAACCAAGCAATAGCACACCAGACTTCATTCATCTCATCAAGTCATCATGTTCAGATTGCACTCAGTTGATGAGGTGATTGGAGTCTGGCGTGCTATTGCTTGGTTGGAAAGAAAACCTGCAGCCACATGGCCCTTTCTGGAACCGGTTTGTGATCCCTGGTCTAAACCATTCTGTTCTGGCTCTTAACGGTAAATAGTCATCTAAAAACCAAGTGCAAATGTAGGAAAGTAAGTGTATTTACCCTTTATATAAGGAGGTAAATCAATCAGTATTTTTGCCCTTAAAATAAGATAATTACATGTTATGCACTTCAAATGAGATAATCAAGTCATTTTTCCTTATCATAAACATAAATAATCAGATTCTATTGTCAAAGTGTATTACTTATCTGCATAGATAAAGGGAAATACATTTTTGCAATTTTTGCAGTGTGGCCGGTATGTAGCAGGTCTTCTTCCAGTGAAAACATTCATCCATACTGATGAAAACAATCCCCATAGCATGATCCTGCCACCAACATGTTTCACCATGTGGATGGTGTCTTTATACGGATGTGGAACGACAGTTCTGCACCACGCATAACATTCTGAATGTGAGCCAAAGACAATAATGCTCCATTTGATGTTCAAAACCTGGCAAACTGGTTTCTAACTTCTGGCTATAATACATTTTTTGTGAGGTACTTTTATTGAAGGTAAATAAAATGTTTCAGAACAAATTACCAGAGAAGAATTTGGAATAATAATAATAATTACTTCAATCCACATCATGCCAATAATTGTAAGGTTTGAAGGAAATTTAAGATACAAAAGAGCTGCTTCATAAAAAAAAAAGATGGTTAGTAACTCAGCTTAGAACAACAAGTATTACTTTCTTTTGTAACCAGAGAAACTATTCAAATGTAAATATCAAATGGGTCTGTTAAATTGTGAACCATTTGAAAGAGCAGCCCACATTACCTGCTGGGCTTTACGTTGCCCAAAAAAAATTAAAAACCTCATTATCTCTGCTGCTTTCACTGACGTACGTCAACACTGGAGGTTTTCTCCACTATTATTGACTTCTGGCAGCTAGACTACAAAAACACGATTGCCATGTAGTGGTGAACCACACCTGGAAGAGATCGAAAGGGGATTAAATGTCCCGATATCTTCTCAAAAATTAACGGAATGGAAAGTTCACCACAATATTTCCTGGTTTCTTACTGCAAAATAAATGCTGGGCTCATACCAAACCACAAATCATAAGTTACGCTGCATAAGCCTGTTAGATTGTGGGTAGCACACATTTTGAATGTCTAACATCGGCATGAAAAAAAGATGGAAATATTGAGGTTCCTCAGTTTTTATGAAGCATCCAATACCAAAAAACCCTAGATTACCATTCAGCAGAATCACCTTTAATCTCTGCATACACCCCATTGTTAATGGATAAAAAATGAGGAGGAACTTTGTTTTCAGAGCAAAAGGAAATAATTAGAGTTCGCCATCCTTTCCTGTTTAGCCATCACTATCTGATAAAACACTTAAGTGTCTTTTTGCTGCCACATTTACTATCTCTGTCCGTTTTGTACACAAATGGGCACACGTTTCCCTGCCCTAAGGTCCGCACCCTCCGATTAACAAGGTCTCCGCTTCTCATTATTTTAAATGGCAGCATGCATTATTATTATCATTCTGCACTAAAAAACACAGAGCAGTGGATCAAGTTTTGCTGAAGCATGAGAAACGTGGATCCCCTCATCGAACCAAATCAGTTACATCAGTTACATCAGACGAGTGTTTAGTTATATAATCAATTAATGAAAAACAGGGTACACAATTAGACCTTCTCCTCTTCCTTTGTGTATATTCCAAAAATAAATCTCAAAGGGAGCAGAGAGAATTCTCCTAAATTGAATTAGGATGGTTAGTTAAGCACGGATGATCAGGAAAAACAGCACAGAATGAGCAGCAAATCAGAAGTCAGAGAATGAGCTGTCCGTATGACGACACTCCTGGAGTACACACTCAATACCAACTTAATCATGTCAGGAAGTTAGGATTCAAAAATTAAGAAACACAGCGGTTATAAAGTGGTCTTGTTCTTTTTTAATGTGCTGCAAAAATTACAAGTTTAAACTGGTACTCGTTTAAAAAAACACATTGAATATTTTTATCTTGCGCTTGGCTTGTTTTGGCGAAAAAACAAATCGTTATTAAAGAAATATTCACTGCAGGGTCTAGATGAAATTATCCTGCTTTTCTAACATTAATCTAACTTTTAAAGACTCTAAATAACTTTTAGTCTTACTAATATTTAAAGATGGAGGGAGAGTTTTCAGCTTAAACCAGTTGGATACTGTTGATCCAACATACTATAATACACACTATTTATATCTATTCACTACTAGGTTGCAAAAAAAGAACAACACACTTCTGCAAGGAGCTTTTTACTGAGTGAAGACGTCTCCTTGGTGGTAACCTCCAGCATAAGGAGACTGTTTTCTATTACATTTAGAGAAATGTGCCGCTCATTCCGGCTTTGTGTGAGGGAACAGGATAACGGGTAGGCTGGACAAACTACAGCAACGTCTCTGTTTTCTTCACCTTTTATTCGTTGGAGCTTTCTTAAATACTGTCCATCACTGGACAACTTTGATTATAAAGTCGTAGGGAAACGGCTTCTCCAACTGTTGCATTTCCAAATTCTCCTGAGTGGTGCACGACTTTACACGAGTGAATAAAGTGAATGTGATTGGTCGTTTATCAAGAGGGCGAGATTGTTGTTGCGGAAGGTTCGCAAGAAAGTTTGATTTCTCAGAAGCTTCTTGCTAACCAGTTAGCAACTTAGTGCTACCAAGAAGCACTAAAATGGGGACTTAGAAACAACACTGTCAAGGAACGCTATGGACAGAGGAAACATGCAAGAGGAGGAGAGTTTTGTGTCGGAGGTCGTGGATGAGTCTCCTCCATCATACATTTTTAATTTAGAGGAGGAAAGCGGGGACGAAGATGTTGTGGAAGAGGACGCCAGGGCGGCAGAAGCTTGGTTTGGTGTAGAAGGCTTACAGCCATACATGTTTGAGCCCTTGCCTCGCAACGCCGCCAGTTCTGTTAGCTGTACGCCTGCTGAAGACACAGACGTCCATCCCTGTGAACACTGGGACTGAACTCAATGGGAAAGGAAATAATTCTTATTTCAACCATTGCGTATATTAGCTGCGACATTTGAATTAACGTGCTATCACTGAAAAAATTTGATTGATATATGATGGCCGAATTTGGGTGAACAAGCTGACGTATAACTAACTGGCCTGCATAAGTTAACAAAAAAAAAAAAAACACAGAATAAAAAATATTTTTTTTCAATATAAATGTTCAAAATTTTGGGACAATATCATCTGATAAAGAGCACATTTATATACATGTTTAAGCCAGAATGATTTGACATTTAAATATGATTTCCCTATGACTTTAAAATATGGAGAAATCAGAGATAAGTAAGGATTTACAATCTCAAGCAAGTTGATAGTTTTCTCAACCCCTTTATTAGGAAACACAGATGGCAAAACTTTAGTCAGTGTATCTCTACAGTACTTCTAAGAGATCTTTGTGTCAGAAAGGCTTCCTGAAATCCTGTCCAACTACAACCGGAAAACTGGGAAATGTAGGTTTCTGCATTAAGTGGGACTGATATAACAGATGCGTCTCAGTTCCTGTCATCTGTCTCCGAAAACCTTTGGCTAGCACACACACAAACACACACGGGCTAACCCTTTTTGTAAGGCCCTTTCACTTCCTCGCTGCTCCCACTAATAAAGAGAACATCTTCCGTATTCACCACACATCCCTCCCTCCTAAATGGCAGATTGACAGCCAGGCCGCAGTCCTTGGAATCTGATGGATGAAGAGCTAATGTCTCTATTGTGCATCATGTGATGTTGATAAATTTCATTCCCGCCCCGCCTGAAAGTACACGCTCATTTCTGTTAAGGCCTGGCTCCATGAGGAGAAATGTTGACATTATAAACACAATAAGATTGCGAAAGCGTACAAAGATCCTCACAGCACTGCATACTAATCCAAAGGGATGAATATTCAAGAAGCAAAAGTGTGCATATAAAGGTTGATGGATTTTATCAGCATAGTTGAACTCTGACAAGTTGTAAAAGAATAAAAGAAGTAACCCTAGTTTCTGAAAGAGGCTGTGTTTTTTCTTTAAAGAATGATCTGTTGAATGAATCCTGATCTGAGATGCATCTTATTCAACTAAATTGGCTCGAACCTTAGAAACTGGGTTGAGGTTAGTAAGATAAGAGAGATCCAACAGGTTTAAAAAGTGCACATTATGAATACAAAAACTATAATTAGCCTTTTTTCAATCTTTAAAGAATCGATATTTTGAATGTTGTAGTAATGATCCTTCCTGTACTTTTCGGTTATTATGTCTGAGTAACAATAATGGATTTAACTCACTTTTTACATTCACCATCTAGTTTTTATTTATCGAACACACATATGTAGACAAGAAAAACAATAACCCACTGCATAGAGGAAGGTGCTCCAATGGGAAAAAACTTAAAAGTTGTCCATTGCAACATGAGGTAATTAAAAAATAGGTCAGTAGAAAAAAATGTATGAACATGGTTATCCAGACAACAACAACAGAAAGCTAGATTTGATTAGGGTTAGGGCTGGACAATTAATCTCATTCTCAATGTTATCACAATTTCCAAATGAAACTCACTGTTTTTCACTCCATTCCTTTACGTGGCGTTAATACTCTTTGTGTTGGAAGTAGTGCCATTTTTTGGGCTTGATACCGATACCCGATACCTGGTTCTGCAGTATCGGCCGATACCAATACCATACTGATACCATCTGTTTGAAATTTATATGTGTGTATATAAAGAACTGCATAATACTTGGATGTAAAATAATTGCCATCATAGCTTTGTTAAGCTGCTGCCTACCTTTTTAAATAGGAGAAAGACTAATATAAAGTAAATCCAGTAGAACTTTTTATTGCCTACCTGGAATGGTTGACAATAGTTAAATAAACTTTTGGCTCTCAAAATGGTATCGGTACCCTATATGTTGGTACTCGCTGATACCGATACCACCATTTTAGTGCTGGATCGGGGCCCTGCCCGATATTGGTATCGGTGCAACACTAGTTGGAAGATAGAGTTACAGCTAGAACAGAGAGCCATGCATGTAAACTACCTTTGCAGCCTTCCTGAAATAGCTTGGTACAAAAACAACTTCCACTACCACTGCCAATGTAGTACATATATACATCTATATGTATTGGAGACTTTACTGTCTAAAATGTACAGTAGATTTTTGCGAAATGCGTGTAATACCATGCAATAGCCCATTTCTCCTCATGCACGCTCTGTTTAAAAGTTGCAGTTTGCATCGTTCATACAAGCTTGCTTTCCAAAAGACGGTTTGCAATTTTTCCACTATGTCAGACTCACTACCGGTAAGTGAAATTGGGGTCGAGAACATACGTCGGCCTTACGTAAAGATATCACCAGAATGATTGAAATTTAGTAGGACCACTTATTTTGATGATACCTCCTCCAATATACCTTTAAATAAGTATTTAGGCAATTTCTAATTACTTTCTGTCTTGCCAATGCTATTATTTTGCTCTTTACTATAACTAGGACAAGATCGTTATCAAATATGTAAATTAGGTAAAACATATATGGCATCATTTAGGACAGCCAGTAGTGCTTTTCCTTCCTAAAGAGCTGGCAACAGCAACTGCCACATGCAACACTGTGTGCTTGCTTTGGTGTCTTTCTTTGAATCTTCCTGTAGAGGTCTTTGCCAGATTACAACACTGTTTCATTTTTAAGTATCTCTTTTTTATTTTATAAAACTTATAAGGTCTCTCAGTCAAGGATCTCTATTTTCTCAAAAACACACTGATGTGAAGAGTTAGGGTTGCTAATGATGCTAATTGCTAATTCGAGATGTTTGAGACAGTTTAAAGTTAGCAAGACCAGCCAGACTGCGTTATACTGGAAATAAATCAGTCTAATAAGGCTTAATACTAAAACAGACTAGACAAATTACAGCGCAAGAGGCTGGTCCATGATGCAACAGCACTTTCTCTGTAACCATAACAGCCAAGATGGCTGCTGCAACTGAGCTATGTTTAATAAGGTCCTTTATTAGGCGTCAAAAGTGTTGTTATATTGTTCAAATTTTAACAACTGGCCGCTGTAAGAGCTTG